>NW_008586694.1:0-10350 GCF_000691845.1 Merops nubicus | reverse complement strand
AGGAATGAGTTTGACAGAAATACTAGAAGTAAAACAATTTATTTTGAATTTGACTTTTGTACTGACCTGTGGTTTGAAATATACTAGTATATTTTTGTTTCATACAGTTACATGGGATGTTAACTACATCTCAGACTGCATGCCTGCAAAAGCTGGATTTTGACTCCTAGAGCTACATTGTTGTCAAGTAAATTTGTAAACTAGAATCAATGGATTTAGGGCTCTCCAATAAGGTACACCCAGTCATCTACGCACCATACTAAAGGAATCAATCTAAGGATTTAACTTGAAATATAAGCTTAGAACAAGCTGTTGAGAAACTGGTATTTTTCTATTTTAAGAGAAAAACCAGTAATAATTAAATATGTTCAACATAATACATTACCAAATTTTGAGCCAATTCCTGCACTTAATCATAAACAGGGGTGTTGTTCATTACAGTGCTTCTCTCCCAGTGGGTGCCCTAGAAGAACAGAACTCTAGAATTTCATACGTGTAAATGCTTCAACATGGCAATGTACCGTAGTCACCTCCAAGTCCCCAACCTGAATGATATGGGACCCTGCATAGGGAAAATCTAAAAAGTAAGGTCTGGAGAGAAGTTTTTTGAAACAATTACAATGTGATAAAGAGTCAGAATGAAATTGCCCTCATCTAGTACAACATACTGTTGCCAAGCCACTTAGTATTTCATTGTGCTCTGAAAACTGAAACTAGCAGTTAGAACATTTGTTTCATCTTCTTTTGCCAGCTCAGCATTTTACTAGTTCAGAGGAAAATCTGCACATTCCCTCTGTGTCAGGAAAGAAAAGTTCAGGGAAGTACAAACGAAACAAAACTGTTTCTTTTAATTTACTACCAATTACACTGGTTTTAGGAAAAATGCAAAACACTTTTTGCAACATTCTTGCTTTAAGCGACAATCTTCCATTTAACCTGGAGAAACAAGCCAAGGTTTCCTATGAATTCTGTCCCAAAAGAATAAATGGGGAAAGCACCTCCTGAAGAAGTTGCTACATGCCCACACACCAAACCTCTTAATCCCAAAGGTGAAAGCCTACTCCCACCTGCAAGCCCTCTGCCTGCCCACTGGATGTATCTACTAACACATCCTTCCCTCACTGTTAATTAGAATGAGATCAGAGGAAAAGCAATTTTTTTGTGTACCAGTTTTGTCTTTTTCTTCTAAATTTTACCTTATCCAAAATGAATTTATTCCTTTCAATTTTCAGCAATGATCTGAGAATTTAACTGCACAGTTCAGTCACTGTTTACTTCTGCAGCAGTGGTTTTCCTTTTAAAGGTGGTGATTCTGACCAAAACCGAAGAAGAGACATGCAGTTCATAACCAGAAGAGAGGCCACTGAAGAAAACATTTAAAAGTCTGAAAAGACTTTCTGTTACCTTATATCTTTTTCTTCGTAGTGAACATCTAACCATTGGCTGCAGCCAGTCCTTTCTTTGTGTATGAATGTGCTAATTAAGCACATTTCAAGTTTCCCTGCAACATCTTGTTTGAGTCAACTTGATTGAGTCTCATTAACTTGATTTTCTTCCTTTTGTCCCACACCTGCTTTGTGCAAATGCCTGTGAGGAATCCTAACACAGCTACATTATCACAAAACATCCCAGACCTAGAAAAGCAGACATACACACGCAGCAAGACCCATGCATACACTAAGCCACAAGAGCACCAATGCTCTTGCAACATGTCACCCTCTCCATCTGGGACAGGGTTTGCCGTTTAAATTCTGCTCACACAGCTTTACTGGACATCTGTCAGGACCATGTCAGTCATGACATTGGTTACTACTAAATCAGAGGTGATAAACTGAACACACAAGTACAAATGGTTGCTCCCAGAGATGTATACACACACATATATATAGTAAATTACTTTACATCAGAGATTTCAGGCATGGGTTTAGTTCTGTGGACATCTCTAATTTTAAATCTGAAAATGTTAATATACAGGTATGTTTTTCCTTAGATAAAAACAAAGACATTACAAATACTATACCTTTTAATAATTCAAAGCATGTCACATCATGATAATTTTTTTTATTCTGTTACTAGTATAAGTTATAGTAACATGTTGCTAGCATAAGTAACATACATTTGCTCTGGAAATTTAAAAAAAAAAAACAAAACAAACAAAAAAAAAAACCAAAAAACAAAAAACCGCCAAAACCAAACAAACAAAAAAACCCAACCAACAACTAACTACTCTAGCTTGGCAAATACATACTAGCATACACATACCAAAACGTTTCTATCAGTGCATCTGTGAAATACGCTGGCTGTATGAGGAGGTATTGGATGAAATCTTGATACTGCTGACATCAAATGGTAATCACCACATTGCTTTGATGTGGCCTGTATTCCTTATACATTAGCATTGTTTGCACTGTGACACTAAGAAGTCCTTCTAATATTACAATTTACTTTCTGATGTGACAAAACACTATGAACACACTAAGTACTTTAACTCTCACACTTTTCCCAACATCATTTTTCATGTTGTAAGGCCTATAGATGGGTCTACTGAAGCTTTTAAAATTGAAGGTCTGTGTATATAAAAACCAAGCAACTGAGAAATAAAACCCATTGCGCTTTTTAAGAGACTTGTTTTTCATTACTCACCAACTGACATCCTTCCAGTGACTTTACCAGCTGAGCATTCTGACAAGAGAGGATGGAACCAGCCAAGTTCAGCATCACGCACACTGCAGACAGCAGCATGAAAAATGTTATCTGGAAAAAAAATCAGTGAGTCTGTTATCATTCACTGCAAGAGGTAAACAATTAAAAAAAATTATTTAGACATTCATGAACTTCCAAGCTTGTCATACCATTACATGGATGGCAACATTTTATACATTTTAAAGAAGAACTAAGTATTCTTTAATATGACAACATCCTATCTCACACTATAAGATAAATTTAACTCAAAACTAGATTTGACTATCATCTGTTTTCCTTCAGTCATTTAAAAATCATCCATTTATGTCCTACTTTTATCACACACACTGAAAATTTAATGGGTTTTATGAACAAGCATTATTAACAAGATGTGAAAAAAGTATTTTTATAATCAATACTCTTAAAACAATTTATGTCCCTTTTGATGAGGATATAGATATCTTAAAGAGGAAAAGCATTCGTAAATATCATCTATCATGAGTCTGTACAAGGTGGGGCACAGAAAAGTGAATGAAATTCTGGGTATATAATTATTGGGTTTTGAACAACTACAATTTAAGCCGTATCCTCCATATCACCTATCCATTGTGTTAATTACTGCTTTCACCTCTTTTCAAAATATGTCAAATCAATCATTAACTTCATTGCATCAACATAACTTTCTTTTTATTGCTTTAAATGTAAAAACCCTGGCCCAGCATGGGCAGACAAATCTCAATATGTATTGGAAAGGCACAAGAGTAAGAAACCAGGAATAAGCATGTGCTCAAATATGTGGTTGCCACACAACACATATACTCCCATTGAGTCACCTGAAATTATAAGAAATTCTGTTGCAACTTTTCTCTCTGTGCAAGGCCATAGATAACAACCTTTCACTCTTCTGATAAGATGTTACCTATCATCAATGCATACACTGCAAATAATTTTGGCAACCTGAAATCCACAATGGTTGGCTTTTGCAAAGGAAAAACAAGAAATTGAAATTTCTGCCTTCATCAGCCTAAGCATTACTTGATAGAAAAATCATAAAATTGATACATCTAAGGGTTAAATTATGTATCTATTGCATATTTTGAAAAATATTTCAACTTTTTTTACAATTAACACTCCTATGTTGTGTTTCTGAAAAAAAAAAAAAAAAAAACCATGCTGAAAAATCTGTGTCGAAGTCAAAACTTCTAGAATAAGAGAACTTTGACTCTGCTACCATACAACAATGGGCAACTAGATACTGTCTGTATCTCTACATCTCGTCACACATGCAGAGAAACACTGATACTGTAAGTAGTATAAAATCTGCATTAATTAATACCTTGCAGAGTCAATATTTATTTATCACTTCCTTTGATTATTTTTTAATTTTTGTGTTTTTAAACATTGCAATCCAAGAGCTTTATGCATTTATTTTTGCTAATATGGGAAAAATATAATTGATAGAATGATAATTGTTGGAATACTACGCTTTCTACCATACTAAGCATGTTTTTTAACATATTTGTTCTAGCCCTTTAACTGCAAATTCATTTGAACAATTAATGGAATTGTTACAAAAAACAGGAAACTTATTTCTTTTCTGTTATCATCTTTTATTTTTTATTTTGCCAGTATTACAACTGCTAAGTTATATTGCTAATTTTCCTGGAATAAATCCACATTATTGGATAGACTATATTCCTTTTATGATCTACAGGGTTGTTCCTCAAAAATCACATCCCTCAAAAAGTCTCAACTGCCTTACAGAAAGGAGTATCCAGGTGTACAAATGGACACAAAATTTGTTTGATTCAGCAATCACTAGACACCTTTTCTCTGACAAGTACAGTTCGCATATGAAATTTCAGATATTTCAAAGTAACAAAAGGTGAACATCCTCTAACTTGATGTTGATTGACTTGGGTAGGCTCACAGGAAATGAAAAGCTCATTAATCGCTGGCAGAACCAATGCAGCACTTGATGCTCAAGAATACTTCCTCAGCTAATGAAGTTTGAAAAGTTCTGAAAGTTCAACTCTGCTTCAAGACTTTCATTACTCACATACCTTCAGGAAAAGACAAGTCTCAAACAGTTTTTGGAAGCTACCATAAGCACTCTGTAAAACAAACCAAACAAACATCACCACCACCACCCCCCGGAATCTCCACATCATTAATCACAGGACAGAAGCTGTTTTACAAATTTTAGTTGTCAGCTTCATATTCTTCCAAGCATCAGAGCTGACAACAAGGTTTATAACGTATGTCAGGTTTACCTATCCTTACAGTACTTTCCCCGTATCAGCATTCATTTATGATGAAAGTGCTATTGGCATTTCCAGAGTAACCTCTTCCTCTTGTTAAGCGCAAAGACAAGAAAGAAGGACCCAGCACCCTGTCAAAATCATGTAACAGACTCTCAACAATTTCCGCTATTCTCTGTGGGTGAAAGTCTTATGTTCTGTGTAGAAGTTGCATTTAAAAGTGGCAGCCACCAGTGACACAGTCACATATCAAACACTGAAGTTGTCTTTCACACTTGTCATCCCAGTTTTGCTCTTTTATGGCTCACTTCTCAACATCCCAGGCAAGGCATTACCTAAGCTGGGCTGGGCATGTAGTTAGAAGGGAAAACTCGGGTCCTATGCAAGTCTTTTACAACTACCCTGCCTCTTGCAGAGCGCAAAGAGCCTAATAAAAACAATTTAAGTATTTCCAATCTCCTTAACACTTCTCACCTAAATACCAAAAAAGCTTTCTGCTGATGGAATAGGACACATTTGTTATGCTGTTATCCCAGCTTGTGAAGTTCATCATGTTGGAGGGCACAACAGAGAGAATGACGCAGAAAAATACTAATTACCACATGAGCAGGCATTAAAAAACAAAATCTTCACTGTGCTCCATGTTTTCACCACAAATCAGTCTTTTCCAACACTGGCAGAAGTACGGCAGTAAAAACAAACACGTGTGCAGCCCTTTGAATGAGTGGGCATTGTGGATTATGATGGAGAAGCAACACAACATTGAGCATGCTAATTTCCACATTGAAATTTTCCTTAGAAAGTGAGCTAGTGAATGTGTGCTCTGAGAGCTCAGAGGGACATTCTTGCAGGAGCAGTATGAAACTATTAGGAGAGTGTAAGATGCAGTTAGCCCAATGACCAAGGGCAAGAGCTTACACTGCAGAAAACACAAAAATAAGAATTACATGTCAGGCACTGAAAGACTATGACATCTGAATGCTCCTTTAAAACTACAGTATTATGTTCTTTACCTTTCTAGCTATGACATATGAACAAGATAAAACATTCCTAGAATTCAGGAAGATGTAGTAATAGCACTAAGTTCCAGAAACTTTAGAACCACTATGAATTAGTACAAAAACAAATGTGAAACCAATTGATTTATTATGACATGGAGTTAGCAGAATTAATTGGAGAAGCCAAAGCCGATATTCTATACAAAACACTATTGAAGAAATGTTAATAGGACTCCCTACTTAAATTTTACCATAGTCTTAAACTAATTCTACAGAACTGATTAGCTGTGTTCTGAGGCAATCATTTAATATGATATAACAATGCACAATTTGAGATATCATCTTGCATGAGGAATAAGCTTAAACTACTTGACTTTAGTCCATTGCTTGCTTTCTTCCCCCCCATTTCTGAGGCTCAGTTTACATGAGATAGGTTCCCTTGGCATTCTCACACCTTTCGATTCCAAGAAAAAAACTACTTGAAGATAAAGCCTTCACAGAAATTCTCTACCAAAAGGAGAAAAAAATTTTCCAATGCAAAGGGAAGCTGAGGCCAGAGTCTAACAGAATATTTTTGGTGTACTCCTGAAAGACAAGACTGAAGGAATTTTGACTGCAGGAATACATTTCAACAGCAAGCAATCTTACCAGTTTCTATTTAACCATGTATTACATTGTCTCTTTGCAGAAGTCTCAGCTTCCACGATCATCTGATTATGTGAATCTCTCAGATATCATCTAAAATAAAACGCTTTCTAGGTTACTTGTCATCACATAAAAAAATTAATAAGCCTGATCTAAAACTATAAATTTCAAAATCACACCCTCTTCACCCAATATATTAAAAGAAAGCTGGTGAATTTTAAGTCTGTTATGGAATTCCAACAGGTGAGTTTAATAAAGCTAAAGCTGATCTTGGAAATTCCTACCACAGCATCAAAAATAGTTGTAAGGGAAAAGAGAGTGAACAACCGTACCTTTCATTTTATTCATCCTATTCATAAATCAAAGTCTCAAGGAAACTTTAGAGACTGGATAACACTAACAAGTTCTGTCAGACTTGGTCCCAGTCAAACCTTCTGGCCTTGTTTAATTATAGATTTACATGTATAGCTGGACTATCAGTAAAATGAGACCAGGAACATCAAACCTTTTTGCAGACTGGTTTGAAATTTATTGATGAGAAATCCTCTCCAAAAGAGTATGTGTTATTTTCACAGTGTATATTTTGGAAACAGTCAATATTCACACTATTGTTTTCTGTTACAGAGTTCCCATTATCCTCATCAGTTAGAGATAAAAATATAAATCAAAATGCTGTATACATCAGCTTGAATAATTAATTTATTGGCCAACCTATTAACAAAGGATTACTAGTGATTTTGTGTTTAGCTAAATTATAATGTCGCTTTTTTTTCAACAGTACCTTGGGAAATTCAGTACAATTTTGCTCAGTCTTAAGACTATACCTAGACGTTTGATGTAGGATCATCCCCTGCTGAGCTGGAAGAGTTATATTTTCAAATCTTCAGAAAAGAGTCAAAAATAACTTTACAACTCAACCAATTTCTCAGCTGATTATTCTTCATTCCTTCAGAATTCAGGCAGAGTGCAGCAATGTGAAAAAGGCTGAACTGGTCCTGTGCTATGGCTGAAGATCTGAAGAGTCATCCCAGGAAATAAGGAAAGGCAGAGCTACATGAGGCTTCCCTTTATACTCCCTCACAGGTAAGAAAAACCTGGTTCTAATTTGCATTACTGAAATTTTCAAATGGAATAACAAAGCCAAAATGATGCTCGGAGTAACAGTACTGAACATCATCCTTCAAAAGGGTAAGAATCAACCATTAGATTCTGGGGTTTTCCCCGATACAGATTTTAGTAGCAAGACCTTTCAGTGAAATTATACCATAAAAAAAAAAAGCAAGTGAAACATCTTTCATTACCTCCTTCTACTGAGTGAAGAAAGAGCTGTTCACGGTACACAGGACATTATAAACAATAATGCAGGTTATGCTGGTGGAATTGCAAACCAAGTATTTTAAATTAGTATAAAGCAGAAGTGGGGTAATATGCCTCCATATAACCAAACTGCCAGCCACCAATATTTATTAAGCTTATCTTTCTACCAAGCAAAGCAAATGCACTGGATCATTTCATTCCTCCAGCAGCAACAATAAAGAAAACAGAAGAGAGACACTGGATCACACACAGTCCTGCTGTTCACTGCCCACATTCACACTCAACTAACAACTTCTTAATCTTCTCCCTTTTTGTGTTAATTTGTAAGCATAGAAAGAAATATGAAGCATTAGGATGAATATTGGGGGCGGTGGAGGAAGGATCATAATTTATTCTTGTTTCTTTGAACAATATATCTATCTACATATTCCACACATTCATTATTTTTTGCATAATATTTCTAGAGCATTGCAAATGTTTTGAGGTGATCACGTTATGTTTTGCTCACAGGCAAATTTAAGATCTAGTATCTAGATAAAGATTCACATCTGAATGCACTGACTCTGGCTGAGATAGAGTTAATTTTCTTCTTAGCAGCTAGTTTGAAACCAGGACACTGAGGTAGGTACACTGTCTTTTGAGATGAAGAAAGTAAGCATGTTGGGTTACTTCATACAGGGGTCACCTCTAGAGACTTCTGTGCTAGGTTAAGTATCTGTTCAGGTCTTCATGTGACTGACCAGATCACCAAACAAAGCATAAATAAAAGACATGCAGGATCACAGAAGATTTTTTTATGTTCTTCAGTAGAACGAACATTTCATTAATTCAAAGATGAATTAGTTTTGCAACAAAGAACAGTGGAAACTGCTTTTCTCTGTCCTTTGAAAAAAGGAACGCACATTCAGGTATTCAGGATAACCTCTGCTTCTAAATTACTTGAAATGCATGACACCAAGAGAGAGTACCCACCATGCTTGAGTCTACAAATGGAAATACTATAGTCCGGGATTCTAACAAGGAGGCAGCTAGCAGCCTCTGGACTGATGCTCTCAATTCAACTGTGATGAACATACACATTCCTCTGTAAATTCTCTTTTGACATGACCTCTCTGTCAAACAACAAGCATTACTACAAAGGATGATTCCAATCAAAAGGTTTAATTACCACAAACACTCTGATAAGCCTTGATTATTTCTGCAATATCAACCTGATGCAAAATATTCTGCAAAATTCCGAAAGACACTCTAGGATAGGCATTAGCTAAAGAAAGCAAACTGAAATTTGGCAAGGAACTAACCCACTTAAATATTCCAGAAATTGTTTTTTATTGAATTTCACATTTGGAAAATTGTTTTAAGTATAAATACGCAGAGCATATCAAGAATGACTTATCATTGCAATTTCAAAATGCACTTAAGAGACTACATCATACACAACTGCACAGAATGAAAACTCAGTTCTGACCACACCTTTACAAGGGACAGGCTGTAAATAAGGGGTTTTCCATACTGAAAGAAAAAATTATTTAAGTCCTAACTCTAATAGGTTACGTTATCTTTCCAGCATGTTATCGGCTCCAGCACCATCTAGGTTCAGGTCATCATTGCACTCCTCTGGTTCTTTGTGAATTTCACTCCTGGTCGTTTCAGGTCACACCTACTGCCTCACTTCCTGCAACATACAACTCACACCACAGATGATTCTCCCGCCAAGGTTAAATCTCCTGGAGGTACACACTATGTGTCTCCATGCTCCCGCATTACCCACCAAGTAATCTGTAATGGTTTGAAAGCAAACCAGTGAGAGACTCCAAGTCAGAAATACAATTTAATAGGAAAAAATAAAATAAATGCAATAATACAAAGGGAAACCACAGACAGAGTCAGAATACAACCTGACACACTGTAGTTAGGGTGGTGGTAGCAGTCCAGACGAAGCAGTGGTCTCGTAGAAAAGATCTGGTAGCTCTTGTCCTCTGGAAATCCAGTTTATATCCAGGTGGGAGCACTTGGCTCCTCCCCTTGGGTGGAGCATCTCACAATGGGTTGATATCAGTCTGTGAGTCATGCAGTGGGTCCTTGATGGTCCATTAAACAGAAATAGCTCCTGGGGGGAACTCTGTATGAGTCATGGGGCAAGGCATGGATGGGCCCTTTAACAGGGAGGACTCCTCCTGCTGGGTGGGAAGGTGTTAACATCTCCCTGGACCTCTTTCCTTATCTGTTATAGCCTGGGGTGTGAGGCCTGTCCTGGGCAGCTGCTACCCATAATTTTATTAACAGCCCATGAGCACTGACATAGAGGGTATAGAATACACAGTTTTTGGTTCTACCCACATAAGGATAAACTGGTCCCAGCCCCTGTAACCATGACATAATCCCAGGTCCTTGCGCGAAAACAATCCAGCGAACGAGTCTGCCTTTTCCCAAGGGAAGAGCAATCC
>NW_008586693.1:0-290 GCF_000691845.1 Merops nubicus | reverse complement strand
TGCCATGTCAGATGGCTTCCTCAAGGCCCAGAGGTCCTGAGCACGTCTGGCTTCAGTCCTCAAGTCATTGATCCATTTTGCACAGTCTTGTGAATGTCTGGAATTCTTGGGAAGACTTGCAAGCTGTCTTTTTTTTTTTTTTTTTTTTTTTTTTGGTGTCCCCCTACTTTCCCCCTCCCCCCCCCTTTTTCCTTTGCCTGTTTATTTTGCTGCAGAGCTGTGTTCCCTGCACAAGAGCCTGGAGCAGGAGAAGAGAGACCTGGAAGATCCCGAGCGCCCTAGACAGAGGA
>NW_008586692.1:0-7312 GCF_000691845.1 Merops nubicus | reverse complement strand
GAGGGCGCAGGCTCGGCCCGGCTTTGTTGCAAGAATTCAAGAGATTAGCCTGGGAGGAGAAAAAAACCCACAAGGCAGCAGAGATGAGGAGAGGGGAAGCGAGCCAGAGAAACGCTCTGTTTTCTTAGGAAAACAGTCCTCCGTGGCCTATTTCTAAGCCTCCGTAAGGATTCGGTGACTCCAGCAGTGGGACAAGGGCCGCATCCTGCCCACCCGGAGCGATGCGCCTTTTCCTGACCCCCCTCCTGCCCCTGCTCGGAGCATCCTTTTCGCCGGGGCTCCCCGGCCCCGGGGCTCCCCTGCCGGGCGGGTGCCCAGGGATCAGCCGTGGTGGTTGGTTCCCCCTCGCTGCCTTCCTGGAGCCGGGAAGCTTCTCCCTAAACGGGGAGCCAAATCGTCTGGATGGCTTTCAAAGTTTGGGTGCGTTAGTTGGAGGGGTTTCCTTTGTGATTTTGGTTTGAGTGGAGAGGAGAGCCCTGGCACCAGAGAGTTCAGTATTTTTTATGAGTATCTCAGTATCAGTTTAATAACCTGATTTTCTAAGTGAGTGGCTTTCCCGTCTGAACCTCTGCTGTAATCTCATTAACGTGGCCAGTGCCAGAGCCATCCAGTTTTAGCAAAATCAGTTGGTTTTTTTTTTTTTTTTTCTGGAGGATGCACAAAGGAAACAAAGGCTTTTGATGGTTCAAGTTTCTGTCTCTGCTTGCAGGTCGGGAGATATTCCCCTAATGTGTAGCAGACCTGTGAGCTCTCCCCGCTGTCATTGCTGCAGTCCCACGGCAGTGCTTACCCAAAAAGGCAATAGATTAGGATGCAGCAAGTTCTCCCATATGGAGAGGAGGTAACACTGGTGCATTGCACAACCCTACCCGCCGGGTTGCTCTCTGTCGTGGCACAGCTGGGAGGAGGGCAGGTTGCAGGGGGCACGTCCGCATAGCCAAGCCATGAGCGATGGCAGGAGAGCTTGGGGTACCCCGGATGGTCTTCCTCGAAGTGGCTCAGGGAGAAACAGTGAGAACGTGGCAGTGACAGCTGGGCACAGCCCCTCTCTGGAGCTGGAGCTGAGCCCTGGGTTTTGGTGTCCTCACTGTGGCTGTGACCCGGGCGGGTGCAGTCGCGCTGCCCGGGTGCCGTTATTGCCGCTGCGATCGCCCGTGCGGTTCGCGGCCACCGTGCTGATAAGGTCTCTGATGGAGGGGATGGGGGGAGAGCCAGCCCCTGCCAGCCTCGTCTGCCGGTCATCTCCTGCGTGCTGGGCTTTCTGCACCCCTGGGGTGGCTCCTCTCTCTCTGTCAGCAGCAGGGCCGGTGGCGAGGCACACGGGCAGTGATGCCCCATGACTTACCAGCAGCCGATGCCAAACAAGTGCAGCACTGGTGAAACTATCATCTGCAGGCACAGGGATGTCTCTTTTGCTGGATGAGGCCAGCAGAGGGTCATTGCCTTTTGAATCACTTTATTCCTAACTTTCTGCTCCTTTCTCTTGCGTGTCCTCCCCTTTCCATCACACCCCTTCCAAAAAAGACTCCGGTTCTCTGACTGCTCCTTCAATGAGCTCCTGGCCTGCCTAGGGTTTTGTCTGCCCGCTGTGGGCATCTCGCTGCCTCTTTTTGAAGGTGAATCAGACCCATGTACCTGTACAGGTGAGGCAGCAGTGCCCAGGCAGCTGTGCCACGGGGCAGCACAAGGCCCTTTGTGTGGTCAGTGCAGCATCCCAACATATCCCAGCAGCTTGTGACCAGTGGCACGATGCCTGTCAGGAAGGGCCATCACTAATACCAGGCTCTGTTTGTTGAGCTCTGCTCATTCCACCTCTCGTCTCTGGGATTAATTGGTTTTACTGAGCGTTTCTGCCCCTTTTCTGCAGCTGTCAAGGCGAGCGCGTGTTCCCTTGTCTGGCGAAGCACTTCACAGGGCCCTCCCAGGCATGTCTGAAAGCCTCTGATTTATCTTCAGACCCTGGGAGATCGGAAAGATATTAATTTCCTCTGTGTTTTGGGGAATCCAGGCAGAGGAGATGCAGGTAGGAGTGCAGGGTTGCACCAAGTACAGAGGGAGGGACTGATCCCTGCGCCATGGACCAGCTCGAGCAGGGGAGAGTCGTACCCACAAGTCCATGGCACACTCAGGGATTTCTGGGGATCTGCTTGGGAAAGGTTTCACTCTACAGCACTGTGGTATTTTGGCACCTTTCTGGCAGACTGGGGGTGACCATCCTCCTAAGAGCACCCCTGGCACGTGGAGCCTTTTCCGTGTGCTGGCTGCCATGTCACTGAGTGGGTGCCAGCCCTGCCTCATGCTGTCACAGCACATCTGGGCAGATGTTTCCAGGAGCCCATATCTGGCAGCTGATGACAGGGACCCGCTTTTTTCCCGGGGAGGTTCCCATGGCAGCGTGAGCTGTGGCTGCAGCACGTGAAGGGTTTCTCCCACGATGGGATTTCCTTCCATTGCATCATTTTCTGTTTGTGCGATTTCCAAGCAAATAACAAAAAAGCCCCTTCTTGATTCTGCAGGATCAGACAGGGAGACATCCCCCCCTCTCCCCACCTCACGTGGCTCTTCCACAGATTTATCTCATCCGTGGGACACACAGGACCTGCAGCCCACTCCGTGTCCCCCCCATGCTCTTCCAGTGCCTGGTGGCTTCTTGCACCCCCGGCCACTGTCCCCTGTGCTCTCTCCATCTCCTGTTGGTGGCATTTCTCTGGCTGTGCCTCAGCTGCAGCAGTCTTGGGGCAGGCGGGCAGTGGAAGCAGGAGAGGAGCGTGGGGTGCCCATGTGCCAGGGCAGCCGTGGGCATGGTGGTCATGCCGAGGGTGCTGCAGGGTTGCCATCCGTGGCCTCCATGAGATGCAAGAATGATTTTACTGCAGGTATTCAGAGCAGGTTGTCCTGAGCTCTGCTGGGAACCGGACGTGGAAGGGCAGGAGCCTGGAAACCTTGTCTCTTGGCTCCCCTCACCACTCTGCTCCTGACTTACGGTGCCAGGGGCCAGATTTTAATGGCACTTGGACACCTAAAGGCACAGAAGGCCATCCGAGGGCCCCTTTGAAGTGCCAGCTGCCCAAGTCCTGTCGATTTGGACCCATCACCAAGTGCCTTTCAGCATGTATGGGCATCTGAGTGCCCAGGAATACCTGGCAGTGTCAAGCTCACCCGTCTGCCAGGCACTGGAGGGGAGAGCCTGGCTGTGGGGTGAGGATTTAACCTTTCTCAGGGGCCAAGCTGGTGCATGTGAGAGAAACCAATACCGAGTGATAATAATAATGAATAATAAATTATGTAATTCTTTGTAGTTCTATACAGCCTTTCTTCCAAAAGCTCTTGAAGTGCTTTATAATCATTAATTTATTAATCTTCCTGATGCCTCGTTGAGGTAGCTTGGAGATGCAGTTTTGGTTGCTGTTTGTTTTGTCCCAAGAGGTGATAACTCCTGAGACTCAAAGGAACTGCTGTCTGCTGACCCCTCTTCAGCAGGGATTTAAGCTTGGGCTTAACTTGGGCCAGGTGCTTGTGGCTTAGGGTCGTGGTGGGATTTGGGATTGTGCTTAAGAGCCTCATGGGGACGTGGTCACAGCATTGTGCTAAGCAGGAGATTTCTGAAGGTCCTGGGGTGTCACTGCTCCCTGCAGCCCACATGAACTCGTGTAAAGTGCATGTGTGCAGTTGTGGGTGCAGAACACGTGTCGTGGGTGGAAATGGCTTGATGTGAACTCCTGGTGGAGAAACTGGGAGAGAAATGCAGTGCTGAGCACCCCTCCTTGCAGCAGCGCTCCCAGGCCAGCTGAAAATCACAAAACTACCTCAAAAACAGGAGCTTGTTTCAGAAGAGGGCATTTTAACTCTTTTTTAAGTCATGGAGGTGGACGACTGAATTTTAGGGTTCATTTTTCATAACTCTTGCCTGTGTCCAGACCTACTAACACTACCGTGGGAGCCGTGTGATCCAGCGTGCTGGGAGCCGTGTGGGTGCCCAGCACTGTTGCTGGGACTGGGTGTGGGGTTGGGACCATGGTCCTGGTGCTCCAGGGGCCATGGTGAGGCTCTGGTGGAGGCGTGGGAGCTCTGGTGGGGCTGCCAAAACAGCACCCGTGGCACCGGGAGGCCCAGGCTGCAGAGTGGGTGCAGGGAGAGGAAGATGCTCTTTTCCCCAAGAACTGTATCCCACCCACTGAGATCTATTTTGTGGATTTTAAACTCTCTCTGGCATCATCATTTTCTGCTCTTTTACAATAAGCTGCAAAATTGGCTCTGTTGCTCGACAGTAATGCATTGAATTAATGGGCATTAGTTTAAGAGCAAACTACAAACATATTGATTTGTA
This sequence comes from Merops nubicus, assembly GCF_000691845.1. NCBI lineage: Eukaryota > Metazoa > Chordata > Aves > Coraciiformes > Meropidae > Merops > Merops nubicus. The sequence continues at coordinate 2,985 of NW_008586692.1, read as the reverse complement.
GTTACGGGGGACATCGTGGTGGGTTGAATTCTGTGGGAAAGGAAAGAAAATTCTCCAATTGCAGCAGTTTTCAGCCAGGAAAAAGGGTTGATTCCTCACTGAGGGGATCACCAGTGGGGAGGTTTGCTCCCTTGTGCCGGGGAGACGTGTTGGCCAGGGCAATGGGCAGGAGCAGAGGGGCTGATGGAGCAGAGGATGGACCACGGTGGCTCCCTGCTGATGGTTTATTTTTAGCCTTTGAAGCATTTGGCCCCAGGCACTGGGTTTCTCTGCCAGGTTGGTTCATGTTGAAATCCCTCCTGTTGCTCATCCAGCAGAAAGTGGGGCAAGCTGGCCAGGTGCTTACGCACCCGTTATCCCTTGGCAACAAACACTGGGTGAAATAACTGAAGCGTGGAACCTCTGCAGCACCAGCCCTGTACCCCTTGGCTCCCCTTGGCCCTACAAGCACCCATTTTGGGGTTGCCTGCACAGCCATGGGCAGAGCTGGTGGGCAAGATCCCACCCTGGCGTGGGAGCCCCGTGGGACCTGCTCCTGGGAGAGGGGCACTGGGATGCCAGTGGGCGCATGCCCGATGTCTGAAGCTGAGGCTGGGCTGCTGCTGGCTGGTGGGCCTGGAGAGTATCAGCTGCCTGCTCTGAGTGCCCTCAGCATGTAATAGGATTTGCAGGAATCCCAAAGGGAAGTTTTGAGGAGAGCACTTGCCCAGGCATCTTGGAGATGTGCTAGAGAGAAGGGAGCAGAACAGGTCTGCTGTTGCAGAGGGTCCCTGGGTCAGGGTGATGGGCAGGATGTGCCGGAGGGATGCCCAAGTGCCAGCCTTTGTTTGGGACCTGTTTTTACTGCAGCCATGTGTAACTCAGAGGTCAAAAGGTGGCAGCTGTAGTGCAGGTTCACTGTGAGCTTGATGGGGACCTGACATGCTGTGTCTAGAGGGCTGGATGGTCTGGAGGCATCTCCAGCACCTTCCCCAAGGAGAGACCCCAGCCTGGTCCCAGCAAGTCTCATGATGGACATCCCATGTGCGCACCGACCTGGGGCTCTGCAGGTAGATGCAAGTGGAGCAGGTTTTGGGGTGTTAGAAGCAAGTTTTGAGCTGTCCCTGCAGTCCCGAGGAGGTGGTTGCAGTGGTGGGGTGGGAAGGGGAAGACGTGAACGAGGGCCCCGCGGGCTCCCTCTGCAGCAGAGCGGAGCAGCCGTCCCGCCTGCTGCTGCTCAGGCATCAGAAGAATCACATTTCATTTATCCCCTGACATGTTAATGGATCTGCTTAACCACTCTCCTGACCTTTGCTGCTGCCGCTATAATTAAGGTTGTGAAACAAGAAGCTCTGAAGGCATCAAAGGAAGCGGCTGCTTCGGGGAGGAGCCTGCGGATGCGCTCGCTCTGTTATCAGGGTGACATTCGTGGGGTCGCTTTGTTCCTCCTCCCCTCCTCATCCTCCCAGCTCTTCTAGGGAGCTGGATGGGAAGGGGAGGCAGGGTCTGTGCCTGCAGCACTGCCTGCCGAGGGCAGGCCGCCCGGGGGCAGGGGTGTCGGGGTGCCCAGCCCCCGGCCCGGTGCGTGTGGCTGCCATCGGCAGTGCCCGGCGGTGCCAGCACGGGTCTCGTTCCCCACGCCTCCTGCGCCTGGTTCTCCCTTCGAGGCGTGCTTTGGGTTTCCATGTGGAAGGAGAGCTGCCTGTGCTTCATCCATCCGTGCTTCTCCAGCATCTCCTGATCAATGGCCAGGCCCTGTGGAGACACCCTGGGCGTCTGTGTTGGGAGCGAGCGGGCGCTCGGCACCTCTGGCACCCTCTGCTTTGGCAGCCCTTGGCACGGCGTCCTCCCTGCAGGTGAGACAGGGAGGGGGCAGAGGTGGCCCCATGGCCAGCGAGGCTCTGCCCTGCAGTGTCCTCCTGACCTTCCCTTGGCTCCAGGCACCGGTGACTGAGTTGGAGAGACTCCTCTTCCTCTGCCTGTGGTGGGTCCGGAGTGGAATTTTCTCCTCTGCCCAGGGCAGGAATCGCTCTGTGGGTTGGGGAGAGCACCTTGGAGCACCAAACTGTGCCAAAATCCCCACAGCCAGGGCCAGGGCAGGGGGGCTGTTCCATCCCCGCTCCTGGCAGCGCTGGGGATGCTCTGCCCAGCCATAAGGCATCACCACATCAGCTGGTGGGGAAGTTGGGGTTATATCCAGCCTGGGACAGACCTGCTGCAGCCACCAGCCCTTGCTCTGGGTGCGTTTCAGTCTGATTCATTAATTTCCACACGAAGGCACTGTCCTTTGTCCTTCCTCTGCTGCCTTTGCTGTAAAAAGCGACTGCTGCTTTTTCCCCAAACCCAGTTTCCAAAGTCTGATGTCGGGCCCTTAAATATTTAATAAAGTCTAAAAAGGATTCTAACTGCATATTGGCTTTCCTGTTGGTACCAGCCCCGGGGGGGATGAGAACAGAACTGCTCATGGACCTGTTTATCCAGTCTGGGAGCAAGACAGACCACTAATGGCAACCGCCGGCGAGGAGAGTGCCAAACACCCAGGCAGTTCTCTCCCTGCACTGCTCCCTACCTCAGCAGTAACAAATGACACCAATAACACTGTCGGGCTCCTGCTCCAAATGTCCCTGAGGCTCCTGGACCGACCGTCGTGCTGGCGATGTCTGTGTCTGATGGGGAGAGAAGCCAAACTGGGCAAGTGCACGGGGAGATGGGTGAGCTGGGCTGGGGCTGGTCCTGCTCAGACAGGTGGGCAGCTTGGGCGCGGGGAGATGGGTGAGCTGGTCTGGGGCTGTCCTGCTCAGACAGGTGGGCAGCTCTGGCTGTTGGTGCCCGTGTGGGGAGGCTGCTCCAACAGCCCTTTGCCACAGCAGGTTGCAGGACGGGCACCTGCGTGGGTACAGCCCCAGCGTGGGGACACCCCTGGCACACGGGCACTGCGGCCGGGAGCAGGGACTGGGGCTGAGATGGGGGCTCAGGCAAGCTGCAGGTCATCTCTGGGAGGAAGAG
>NW_008586691.1:1224-1424 GCF_000691845.1 Merops nubicus | reverse complement strand
AAGGGTTAAGGATGCTTTCCTTCCCCTCTAAACTGCCCACGTCGCCCCATGAACCTCCACCATCCTCTTCCTCGCTGGGACACTCACTAATTGAGACAGCTTCAGTCCCTGCCTCCCTCCTCTCCCCCTGGGGCTGAGCTGCCTCTTCCCAGGGGGAGCACATTGTCTGCTCCAGCCGGGTTGATGTAATCCCTAAGCCC
>NW_008586691.1:320-1214 GCF_000691845.1 Merops nubicus | reverse complement strand
CCTGCTGAAAGGGTATTAGTTGCCCAATGAGATAATTACTCTGCAGGCCACCCTAATCATCCCGTCGGGCCAGCCGCTTTCCCCGGCGGGCAACGAGCCCCCTGGCCCAGCCCCACAGCCCCTGGGGTGCAGGTCTGGGGTCCCCCAAGGTGATGCTGTTGGAGACACTCCCTCTGTGTAGACACCCAGACCCCCAACCCCAAAATATACTGGGGCGGGAGGATGCTGCTGAGATGCCACCTTCAGCCCCATGGTGGTTGTCACCTCAAAGTGCCACCCGTGTGTGGCACCCTGGGGTGCTGAGCCTGGGCTGGCACCCGCTGCCACCTCGCTGAGGAGCCACGGGTGGGATGAACCCGCTCCTGGGGTGATGGGTTTGGGGTTTCCCCAAAGTCACATCCCCTCCTTGGCTCCCTCAGGAAGGCTCTGGGCTGGCAGATGTCCCCTGAGCACCCAGCAGCACATCGAGGAACCAGGCTAAAATTTTGGGAAACAAAATTCCACTTTTTTTTTCCCATTAAATACCACCATTTGATTGCAAACCCCAGAATTTCAGCATCTGAAAAACCACCCCTGACTGATAGGACAGCAGTGACTGTTTTCCTGAATTCCTTTAGCAGGGAATAATCCCAGTTCCCAGCCCCTTGGCTGAGGATTTGCTGCTTTTGGGCTGAAATCCGGCGGTTTTCCCGGCCGGCACCAGGGCTGCCGTCCCCTCCCTGAGCATCTGGGACATGGATATCAGCCTCAGAGCTCCCCCATCCCTTCATATTCCGAGGGGCTGGAATTGGGGATGCCACAGGAAAAGGGACCTGGTCAGGGCTGCCAAAATTAAAGCCTAGTTCTTATTAATCCTGCTCTTTGTGGCTCCGGCCGCGCTGGAGCCGGGGATTA
>NW_008586691.1:0-291 GCF_000691845.1 Merops nubicus | reverse complement strand
AGCAGGAATTAATCTCCTGGAGGGTTTTTTTTGCTGATCCCATCCCCAGGATCGGTGCTGGGAGAGGGGCCAGAGCAGGGCAAGGGGGACACGGACCCTTTGCCCCCACGGATTGGTGCTGGGCTCAGGGAGGGGAGCTGGGGAGCTGGCGTTTGGTGGGATGCTGGCTGGGATGCTCGCCGGGATGCTTGCAGGGAACAGGGATGGGGTTTGAGCGACGGCTCTGGCGGCACCACGGTCACCGAGCTGCACATCCCCAAGTTCCCAGCAAGGACTTTTCCCCCCTCCCCG
>NW_008586690.1:20866-26741 GCF_000691845.1 Merops nubicus | reverse complement strand
TAAACTAGGAAAGGACAGATTTAGAATGTATATTAGAAAAGCAACCTGACTGAGGTAGAGATGTCCCTGTTTGTGTAGGGAGGTTGGACCAGATGACCTCTAGAGGTCCCTTCCAGTTTAAAACATTCTATGATTCAGTGTATGTGACCAGATATCTTTCTTTTCCCCCTCATGTTCATGGTCTTCTCAGAACAAAGAAAGAAATAGTTTTTTCTCCCTCTTTCAGGAATTATCATAAAATAACAGATGCAAGAAAAACTTAGGTGCATTCAAGTTCTATACATCTTGATTTATATGTCTTATGACTCCATTTTACATTGTATAATTTTATAAACTTGTTCTTATGGAAAAATTGCCTTTTTTTTTTCTTGTGGTTGATCTCATATTCATTGCAGCTAATTTTGTAAAATATTCCAGTGGTTAAAGCTGGAGTCATAAGGTGCTTCTTCCATTTCATTAATGCCCAAGTGCCACAGGGGTTTGTTCAGCACCAGTAATATTAGATTTGCCAGGAGCTTAATGGTCAAAAACATTTTCCAGGGTAGGCCAGGGACTTCATATCAAGGACACTTCATGAGGTGAACTCTTCCTCTCATTTAGGTCTAGTAACAGTTTTAAAGCTATAAAAGTAGCATGCCCTGGTTTTTTTTGTTTGGTTTGTTTTTTTGTTTTTTGGGTTTTTTGGGTTTTTTTGCCTAATACTCATAATATGTGAAAAACTGGAAAAAAAGAGGGGACCATGAAGTCGTGAAGGAAAACAAAATCCTTGTTTGATTTTCTTTTATTACCTGTTTTGTTATGCAGGCAAGTCCCTCAGCATGCATCTCCAAAAAAATTAACTATAACCTAAAAAAAACACCCAAAAAACAACAGTTCTCCTAAATAGAATATTGAAGGCAAATGAAGGTTAAGTGTCTTAACACCCACTTAGCTTAGGTCTAGCTCTCAGCACAGCAAGCATTCCACCTTAAAAAGCAGCATGCAGGGAGAGAAGTAAAACAGCATGACCAGAAGTGCATATTTTGTTGCTTGAATAATGGCAGGGAGCCTCATTAATAAAAAAGATAGATATGTAATTAAGAAGAAAGATACCAATATTGCTTCTAGGTTAAGTGAGATTGCCACAAAGCCTTCTGAAATAGATTTTAAAGCTTTCACTAGGGTGAAGGTAGCTCATATTTCTGCTGAAATGTGTGTCTGCACAAAGAAAAGGAAATTGAAGACATCCATTGAAAATACACTTGAAAAAAGCTTCCTGAGAATCACAGTGCCATAAAGCTGTTTTTTAATCAAGTGCTACATTTACTTGGGTCCATTTGGAAACCCCACATTAAGCCATTTTGTGGAAAGCCTTGATTTTTGTAGTAAGCATGGGGACAACACGCAAACATAATATAAAACATTTGATAATATGACCACCCTGACAGGATGACAGTACTTCCATCACCACACCTATGAAAAAAATTATTCCCTAAGCACATATCATGTTGACACTGTTAGACTAGAGCCAGTGCATTCTCTCACATGCACAAAGATAAGCAGTGACTTGAAAACTGCTGTGTGTGATCAGTGGCATGGTGAGTGATCTGCATATGCAGATAAGAAGGGCATGACTACCCCTCAGAGCTTGTTACCTCACTGATTTATGTGAGCACAGCTCTACAGACAACAGAGCACAGCCAGCTGACAAAAGCTGGGGAATGAGTCCCAGATCTACAGTCTTCCTTGCCAGTTCACAGCAACCTGCAGCCTTTATTTCTGTAAGCAGCAATGACAACTGGAGGCATTCAATCCCATGTCATTTTGAGACCATTTATTCCAAGTCTACCAGTCTGCTGCATTTGCCAAATTAAAATTGAAATGAGTTCCAAAAAAATTGTCTGGAGTTTAATTCACCCATACAACAATCATGTGAAAGAGAACTCATCTGTATTGGCTTAAATATATACATACACAACAACATTTTAAAAGTCACGAGAGAAGCAGAACTAAGTTTAGAGTTGATGTAAGGATTGAAGTCCAGTTACAGCAGCTAAAGTATTTGTTGCAGAAATGTTGAGTGCAAACACATGGATATCACTGGCCCTGACCATTAGCTTCAGTAGCACATTTCAGTAACAGCAGTTTTTTCACAATATACAGAGAATATGGCTAGTCTATGCATATGCAAGAGTGAAGTGACAGCCTTCAGCACCATCACACATTAAGTTACCATCATGTTTAGCAGCACAGAAGGATAAGACATCGAGTTTCAATCTTTTAATGACATTTGATCATACTTTATTCATTTTTTCCATACTAAACTGCAAGGAGAAATAAAAAAGAGATAGATGGAGAAATGAAGTACATTAATTGTACATCTTGTTCACTCTGCGTATTATCTCTCCCTCTCATATTTTCCCCGTTTATGAAACAAAAGAAAAAGGACTCCTCTTATACTGAATTAGAATGAAACTAGCATTAGAAATCCCTGTCTAGCTTATTTTATCTTTAGATTATCACAAACTTTTTTTCACATGATTACAATGTGTTGATTGAGATTTTTCAGTCAACATCCATCCCAAAAGGACCAAGGAAATGGAAATCATTAAATTTCTCAGACCCATACATTTTTACTATTAAAAAAAGCGGTCAATAGACACATTATTTCCAACATTTTGATTTTGAGCTTGTTGATTTTACTCCATGCAGAGAAGGTGCTGCAGAATTAGGCTGATTTCAAGGTTAGCAGCCTTTCCTCTGCAGATTGCACCTGGGGAGCTGGCATAGATCAAGTGATTTGCCAATGTCTCGGAAGGAAGAGAGGATCACCATCTGAGCCAGGCAGCTGTGCCAGATCTCTCCAAACCTACTTCAGTGCCTGGCTTGCCAGGCCAGCTTTTCCTACCTCATCAATAAAGCCAGTCACATAATCCACAGAGGAAAAAATGCTTGCTGAAAGGAGAATGCTGAAGCGAGGCAGATATGCGGTTCCTTCATTTAAGTTTGTAAGGATCAGAGCCCCCAGTGTAGACCACTTACAGGAGCAATCTGGCAGGACTCTGACAGATTAGCTCAGGTATGGCTCTGACAGGGCTTTTTCACCCCTGCAGACTGCACTTGCTGTAAAGTCTCAACCCTCAGTCAGACCTTTCCTCAATTGAATGCTGCTGGAAAAGCCTTACCTTCCTTTTATTGTCCTCAGCTTTGAAAGAGTTATGCAATCTCAGATCTCTAAAAACATGGAAATGAGACTAAATATTCAAATATGGTGACCAGCCAGACTTCCTATTCAGTCCTACTGAAGAAATTTTCTTCCTCTACCATTTTTGAAATTTGCCACTATCTAAGTCATTTAGACAGAGAATTAATCAAAACCCCCACACCTAATATTGATCTGCATGGTTCATAAGTGACCTGTCATTTATGCCCACTATGAATCAATAACTTTTATCCTTTTGCTTTCTGTCCTTAAAGCAGTTGAGCTGTTCCAACATTTTTGCTCACATCAAATGTCAAAGTGAATAGTGATTCAGTTCAAACACTTTTCCAAACTTTGCAGGTGGTTTTCCTTCTTTGTGACCAAACTTTCAGTCCTTTTTCTTCTCCTACATGTAAAAAATAAAGCAAATAATTTCTCTACAGTACAGACAAATTATCTCCTGTTTTCTCCCTTAGTATGCCTATTCCTTTCTCTATATACATAAATATAAAAAAAAAAAAATGTATTTTTTATAACATATGGATGTATATATGGACTTCTAAACATGAGTTTAAAATCATATGTAAAATAGTTAATATTGTATACTATTCTGTATATTAAAATATTTATACCTAGAGTACAGTCCATTCATACATATAGAACCTACTCTGTACCTTTAAAGGCATTACAACTGCTGTTCAGTATCTTGTGCTCTGAAATTTCACCAGTTCTGTAATTGTCACCATACCCCAAAACATTGTATTTCCTTCAGTACCTCACTATTTAATGAATAAGTGCAACTTAAACCATGTAGGTTTTCTGAGCTGACAAACAGTATATGTATTAAAAGCATTCTAAAAAAACAAACAAAACCACATAAAAACCTAAGCCCACGCACATCACAAGACACTACATTATTTGCCTGTATTAGCTGGTTTTGTTCCCTAAATGATAAATGACAATCTTCAATTCTATGCCGCGTCAGAGAATACATTTTTATCCACTGCAATGTTCTCTTTTTCTGTCCTTTACACTGAACTTCTTCAGCACCCTCTTACACACGTGGTTACATTTAAAACGTAGGGAAAACTGCAGATTAATAACATCCTAGTTCATTAAGATTCAATAGACTCAATTGGCGTGTAACTGGCTGTGGAAAGTAGTTGCTCCCAGAAAGCATGCTCTTGATTTGCACACAGCCACCAGCTCACCAGACACTGACTTACACATGAACTGCCTTTCATGAAAAAAATGCAGCCATGAATTGAAAGTACCAAAACCAAACCATAACACAAGCACAATGCAGATACACTTGTCTGCACTTCTGGAGCAGTTGAGAGGAGCTGAACGTGCTCCCCAATGTGAATGCCCCCAGAGGGGCACTAGAAACTTAAAAGTTGGGAGAAAACTGAGAGACTCCTACCAGGGACTCATAAGTTTTTAAACAAGAGTTGATAGCTCACGGATCAATTCAATTATACACATTTATATCCTCTGGATAAGAAGTACCAAAAGCACCAGCCTTCATCACCAAAGTCTCCTCCCAACAGAAATAACCTCAAACAAAGATGAATATCACTAGTCTCTCAAACTGATTAACATTATAGTACATAAGACAGCTGAATTTGCTTTCAAATTCACCTCTCATCCACGTTTCCAGACACAAACTGTGAAACAAAACTCATGTTCCTAAGACCACGTTTAACAGAGTACATGACTTAGATTACAGTATACATTAGACTTAGACAATTAACCCTTAAAAGCAGTCTGAAAGCTGATTGCAAACTAAAGACATAAAATCAAAATTGGGTCCTTCACCTAAGGAAAAAAAACTACTCAGTACACATAGAATAAAGAAATGTATATACAAATGTTTCATAACACATGAAAATCTATTTAAATGAGAATAAAAATATAAGGTATGAAGCTGAGTTTAAAATATTTCCAGAAAAGCTAATCAACTGTGGTATTTGGTCTTTTCCTTATTAAAGACACCAATAGTTTTTGTGAGCCCAAGTGATTATTTTGAAGCAAACAGCACAAACATAACTTAACAGCTGTTACAGTATGAGGGAATCTCTCCTCTTTTTCTCTGCTTCTAGCTAAGAAAAAGAACAACTCTGAGCTGTTTGTAGGTCTTCAAGGATTTTGCATGCTTAAACCTTCAGCAAGACTATCCATAAGAAAGATGTCACCATATTTCAAAACAAGAATGCTTTAGTGGCATTTCTGTAGCAAAGGCATTATATCAAGGCAGTTTTCAAAAAATAGAGACAGAAACCTGTCCTAAAGCAAAGTATCCTTTTTTCCAACTGAAACCAAACTAACATGTTAAATCAAGTCCTTTGCCCATGAAGAACCTTGGTAACACACAGCTGGCATAGCCTGGGCTTACAGCAGGTGCAGCTGTAATACACCAGAGCCCAGGAACCTTTAACTTGGGGATCCACCAACATCTGCAACTACTCTCAATTCTGCTGACAGCTGATGTGCTGCAGCCATCCAGTTTCCTACTCTGCCTCAAGCAGGGATAGGTCTTTCACATTCACCAGTTAAAAAAAAAACACCAAACCAACAAACCACACCACTCTAATCCACCACATACAAAACCAAAACCAAAAGTGTGATTTACAGTTGTCACAAGTTGAGGCTGGGCTGGCCATGAAACAAATGACACATGTTTTCTCTCAACCC
>NW_008586690.1:14042-20824 GCF_000691845.1 Merops nubicus | reverse complement strand
AAAAAGGAAAGGAAAAAAAAAAAAAACACACAACAACAACAACAAACAAACAAACAAAAAAAAAACCACAGTTTTAATGGAATAGTAACAATAAAAAGAAAATATTATTAATAAGAAAATAATGCAATGTACAAAATATCAGATTTCCCCAGAGCATAGGCTGGACTCAGCAGCACACAGGAAAGGGATTCAGATGGGATTCAGGAACTCATGGATTGAGACTGAAGGCAGAATGAAGTCCTCTTCAGACACCAGCCAAAGAAAGAGTTTAACCCTTGTGATGCTTAAGGCTTGTACTGAATACGATGCGTATTGAATGGAATATGTCATTGGTCAGGTTTGGGTCACCTGTCCTGTCTGCTCCTCTCCAAAAATGGCACCTATTCATTTACAGTCCTTTCACTTATAGCACTCCCGTGTGGACACAACACGTAGCAGGGACCGTGGCCTCCCTAATAGCAAGTATAAGCAAGAGTCTATCTGCACACCAATCCTTGGTAGTAACTGTAAACATCACGTGTTATCTCTTCTAGAAGCAGACACTGTCTGCAAAAATATGCCATTAACTTCAGAAAGTGCAGTTAATTAGAATAGACTTTGGTGAAAAATCACCAAATGGAGAATTGGTTCTGTTCTAGCTCATACCAGGAAAACAATTGTTAAAAGAAATTTTAAGCACCAGATCTTGCCACAAATTACTGGGAGGTATCTGTGCAAGTTCAGAGCTGAAAGCAGAAAAAAAAAAAAAATATATTTTTTTACAGAGGGAGAGCTTTCAGAAATATTTGGCAGTGATTCTAAACAAAAACAACTTTAAAAGAAAAATTATTCAAAATTATAAAGGTATCTCAAAGGAAAGTAATAAAAGACAACTTAGAAATGGCTTTAAAATTAACATTTTCCAAAAATTCAGATGCGATTTCCTGACCAAGTATTTTCTAAACAAAAAACTGCAATTTTATCAAATCCTGTATCTGGCTTCGAAGATAAATGTAAAGTGTAAGTAGTTTGCTAATAACAGATCAAAGTGTCAAAGCATAGTGCGTCCTGAAAGTTATGAAGGTACTTATTCAGTATTATTTTGAAATCATTATGTTTTCTTCTGTTCATGTTAAGATTCTTTGCAACCTACTCAACAGCATGAAGTTTTCACATGACAAATTTATGTTCACATTAATCAGCTTTTGAGATTTCCTCTTAAAAGGAGAGCTTTCTTCAGATACGTTGGAGAAGCTTACCGATTTTGACTGCAAAAGCAATGTGTGCCAGATATTACCATAATATATACTATACTTGGGATCATACTATCAAAATAGTTAATAAAAAACAAGTCATTTTGATGTGTTTCTTTCTAGCAGAAAAACCAAACTATCTATTGAAATCCAAGAACACATACAAGTCAAAATAATTCACATAAAGAATTGACCTTAGGCAATGAAGTTCAATTTATGCATTGCTGGATTAGTGCTTATTGGTGATAATTCATTATTAAAAGTAATTACCACTAGCTGTTTTATGAAGTTAAAAATTAAGAAACAACCCCACACTTGTAGATCATGAAAAGGTAGCCCTAATCTTTTTGGGTTTCTTTTAGCTTTTTAAGGAATTTAAGGGGCTTTGGTGTTTGTTCAGTTTGGCATTTTTTTATTTAACCTTAACTGATGATGCCCATTTTTAATTCAGATTCTGAGATCCTGCAAGTGAGAGGTAGGGCAGCTTGCTTTCTTCAAAGCAGAGGAGCAAGCAAACTTTGCAAGAAGCAAGCAAATTAAGACAACCCTCGATTTGCTTTCCAACACTATGTAATTCTCCATATATCCAAATATACATAGTTTATAAGGAGCAAAAGTTTTCTTTTACACAAGAAGTTACATTAACATCACAGTCTTCAAACAGAACAAGTGTGAGGTCTGGTGCTACTACAAATAAATCAGTAATAACAGTAACCAGTATTTCTATAGTACCAAGGACAAAGAAGAGAGAGAGAGACTGAGCTTTTCAAAATGATTTACATTAAACTTAAGCAATCAACCCTCTGGGCAGCTTTGCAAAGTGAAGACTACAAATTCTTTTTATCTTAATCTTTCTTTAAAATTCTAGCCAGAGGAAGAAATTCAAGGGTACCTTTTCTGTGGAATAATGCCATCATTTATCATCCAGGCTGATATGCAAAGTGACACAGGATACAGAAAATCTCTTCTAAAGATATGGGACAAAATCCTGGACTCCTTGAAGTTTCTGACAAAATTTGCATGATCATTCATTGGACAAAGCTGCATCAGTGGTCCTTATTTCCAAACACTATGATTACAGTCTTTCAGTTTGCAAGGAACCCTCCTAAAATACGAATGTGTAATTCTTGCAGCTATTTTTACATATATTCTAAGACTAGAAAAGAAAATTTGATCAAGTGAAAATAAAATCAATGGTATATATATATATTACTGTACAAATTAGTATGGTGATTAACTCATTTATTGCTCCAATCTACCTGCTTATACCTGCTGTGCATATATCAAATACTATTGAAATTAAAGAGTACCTGACCTGAAACTTACTGGACATTAGAGGTAACTTTGCTGTCTATCATCTGTCTTGACTACCTGCATACCTGAAGAACCCATTGAATATAATTTGCTTATTAAGCAGAGCACTCTACAATCCAAAAGACTTATATGTAGGGTTGAATAAAGGAAGCAGGAGCAAGTTAGCACTGTAGAAGGGCACACAAGCTTACCTACATACAGGCATTACACGGAACAGGAGAAGGAAGGAAAAGGGCAGGTACCCTTCTGGCAAGACCAGAAGACACAATGATGAACTACAACAGAAATGATGAACTGACCATATCTTCGATCAAATTCCAAAAGTAAATGAGGAGTGCACTCCTAGTGCAGGCAAGACAGAAGATAGATATTCATAACGAACAAACTTGGGAGAAGGACAATGAATTTTTACAAAAATTCTCAGAAAAAAAAAAAAGAGAAGATAAGTGTCTTGTCAAAAGTGTATTAAAGAGAGAAACTGAGAGCTTAATTATTGCCTCACAGGAATAGGGTACTCATGCAAGATAAGTAGAGGTAAGATGGATGATAAGAAAAATTTAAGTCTGGACTGTTAGATGCACAGCAGAGCCTCAGAGACTATTAGTTATAAGTGGATGTACCAAGCTGGCCAGAGAAGTACAGCATGATAAAGCTGGCAGAGCTGTGCTCTGTTTGCTTTGTAAAGAATGATCTACAGGCAGTGCTACCATCTGCCAAAGTTGGAGAGCATAAGAGGAAAATTTCATAATATTTTTGCACTTCCGTTATTCTTCATGAATCACACATTATAAAACTGGTTAGAGTATGACAAAATATTTCAGCAGAAATACAAGAAAGGATTCTGTTAGTTGGGAATTAACAAAATTTTGGTCACAGGAAAACATGTGTATAGTACTTAATTTTTCTCATGCTTTAGGATCTCATGGTGATTATCTCGTGACAGAACTATGAAAAACAATAGCTGACCAACACTCTCAGAATATAGATCTTTCTCCAAAAACTTCAGTGGCCATCTCTTGAGTACCAATTCAGGTGACAGCATTTTGAATTCACCCCAGCACTGGCCCACAGAGCTGCAATGCCAGTGAGGCAAAGCCTAGACCATCAAATCCCAGCCAAAGGAAACAAGAGACAGTCAACTATGAAACCACTTACCAAAAGAGTCCATTATTTTACATAATAACACTTGCAAACTCTACAGCTAGAGCTTTCTAACAGCTCGATGTTCTAAATAGAAACCAGTAACAGTGGTGTCCCTCAGGGGTCCATATTTGGATTGGTACTGTTCAATACCTTCACTAATGACATAGTGGGATTGAGTGCACCCCTCAGCAAGTTTCTAAATGACACCAAGCTGATAGCTGCTGGGCAAGTTAAAATACTTCAGAAAATTATTACTTCGTACATGTACATGATCTGAGTTCATCTCATGATTTGTGTTAAATTCCCTGAAGAATACAGCCATTCTAGGCACACCCTCTCAGCCACAGGATTTCCCTGCATTTTGTGTCCTCTGGACTGTTATGGGCCACAAGGTCTCTTTGAGATGACTCTCCTGATGAAGAAATCAGGAGAAGAGAAGAATCAGTCAGATTAAAGAGGCATATTAGATAAGACATAAACATTAACCACATGAGTGCATTAATAGAACAGAATAAGAGAATAAAACACCACAACAGGGAATTAATAACTTAAATAAAACAAGGACCAAGTTAGCAAAGACATTGATGCCCAAAGGTGTTTGCAGGAAATAAGGACCAGAAGTCTAAGTCACTGGTCAAAAGGGAAATTAAACAGCACACCAGTATCTAAATGATGAAAAAATAAATGTTTCAATTTGGAGGGCATAGATACTTCATACAAGATATACAATATTTTTTATTAGTAGGATTTTATATTATCAGATGAAAAAAAACAAGTATATCACTGATCCATCTGCTGGACGAAGAAAGCCCTTAAATTTAAACAGTAAATAATGCTGCACACGCACACTTAGATGTTCCTATGAAATATGTATTGCTAAAATCAATAGCTCTGTTGTGAACAAAGATTTTCATTTTACTAGGAGAAAGAAAACATGCCAAACAGAAAAATCCTCTGACCATTAACAACATTCTTTCAGCCCAACTCAGCATATAGACAGCAATCAAAACATCTTAAGTTTGCATTCAAATCATTGCAGAAAATGCTGAAAGCTGCTAGCTGAAAAAAAAAAGAAAAAAAAAAAAATAGAAATTCTTTCCTGCTTTCACTTTTCTCTTTAGCATTGTGGTGCTCATGAAGCTGCCATTTGCTCCATTAGGATTCATTATTATGTACACAGAGCCTCCCACACAACGATATTGCTATTTGCCACCTCAAAGTAAGCTAATAGCATTTTCAAAATGCAATTAGAACCTTTCAGGAGAAAGCTCAAGCTGTGTTTGGGTAATAGGAAGTTAACTCTCTACTACATTTCACAGACAGGCACACCAAAGCTAATAAATTCTTCTCATGTCTTCAGATTATTAACACACCTACCGGCAATGTCAAGATGTTAGTTTAAAGAATTTCAAATATGAAACAGTTCAATAATCTGGTTTACGACAGCTGACTGACAAAGCTAATTAACTGCCTGGAGAAGATTCTTTATAAATGAAGCAACTTCTGTCTCAACATATTTCCAAGAAGAACAAAATGTTCATTTTGTCTTTCTCTGTTCTCCCTCATATCCTCTCCTTCTAGCCTTCTCCATCCCTTCTAATCTTTGATAAAAGATTTCTTGATGGTATTTATATATTGCCCTTCCTGTGATTTGGTGGTTTCTTATTTTCTGTGCCCTTTGTAGCTTCCTCCTTGACGCTTCTAGTCCTCTCCTCCAGACATTTTTGCTAAAAGCTATCTTTTCAGGCAGTCTACACAGAACACTTTCACATCTCCCCTTGCATCCTCAGGGAGTTTCATGTTTGAGTATCTACCAGATTTTCCCAGCTGTGAGGCTGCTGTTTTGCTGTTTCACAACATCCACCTGCTTCAGGTATTCTTCTCATTTCCAGACCTTCCACCACATATTATTTCCAAAAAGAATAGACTCTGTATCCAATTCTGCTTGCACAGAAGGAAGACAGTACTTCAGGGGCTTTCACACACACACTCACACACCCCCATTTGACTCACAGAATGTTACAATGGGGGGTGGGAGGGATTTTTTATGCAGAAGTTGATACTGATAGCTCTGGTTATTATTAACCTTTATTAAGAGCAAACACTACAAAAACACAGTATGCTGTTCTACCAACACATCTCAGTCCCGGCCTGAAAGACATCATTATGCCCATTATGTAATCTCTCCTCAGTGAGAACAACCTATTTATTATACCAGATAAGGTACCAGTTTTATAAGAAAATACAGTAGAGCAAATGAAATTACCTGTTGCATAGTATCCATTAGACATTAAGGGTACTGACAGCACTGAGACAGAAAATACCTGCAAAATCCAAATAAAAATGCCTGCAACAGGAGGAAGAGTTGTTTTATGAAGGTGAACAACATCAGACTTTTATTTCCTTCAGAACCCAAAACTGAACGTAAGTATTGCTGCATTTAAGCATAACAGGCAGAATAGCAGCAGGACTGGAAATATTTATTTTGAGGCTGATGTTAAACAGTGCCTGTGACAGACCAGCAGCAGCAGATCCATTTTATCTGGAATATTTCTTTTGTCATCACAAGTCCATAAAAATCTATAAATATTCTTCATACAAAGCAGTTTATTGCTAGATTTCTAACTCCAGCAGAACAGACTGAAAATATTGGTGCACCTCATTGTAAATGTCAAAACAAGGAGATATCAGAGAATCACCATCAAGATTTGCAGAAGCATTTACAGAAATTCTAATTTCAGGTGTCTCATCCTGCTCAGTTCTCTCAGAACGAGGGAAATTCACCAAGGGTCAATGCAGAGGAGATGTCTGCCTTGTAACTTCCTGCCTCATTTGCACCCTGCCCCTTTCCCTTGCTGAAAGAATATAGAGAAAAGGCTCAAGTTTTCACACTGAATCATCTCTTCAAGCAAATGAGTGGCATTATGCCCATATGGCAGAATAGCCATGAAGAAGATTGGTAGGATAAAAATACTATAATGACCATTCCCTTGCCAATTTCTCCTCTCACTTGGATGCTTCCTCTTTAAAAAGAACAACTTTTTTGATCCTGCTATTTATCCTCTCCTAGCTTTGTTGTGGAAGATATATTTT
>NW_008586690.1:0-14011 GCF_000691845.1 Merops nubicus | reverse complement strand
TTCCTGCTGTTCAAAATAGAGGAGGAACAAATATTAGTAATTTATAGGAGGCTAAATGAGACATGGAGATTGACCTGTATTGCTGCAAAACTGAAATCTGAGTCATTACCATTTTCCTTCCTCATCCTCCCCTCTCCAAAAATGAGAGGTATTTGCCTCTGAAGCCCTACTTAGACTCAAAACTTAAATTCATGGAATGTGTCTATTTTGAATCAAATATTTTGCAGTTTCAATGAAAAAATTAGGCTGGAATTACAGTCTGATCTGAAGACAATTCTTAACAGACCAGCTGGCCATTAGATTTTGGGAAAATAAAAACATGAACATGTGTTTAAGTATGCATATGTTATTAAAGGATAATTGGTAAATAATCCGTATTAATTACTATGTCAGACTTGAGTCACAGAGTCCAGCCATAGATGAGTCATTTGTCCCCATCTCTCCTTAAAACTCACTGATTGTGATTTGCTTTTAAAGTCTATGCTAGCTAATTAGGGAATTTCAGTAATCTATTTTTAATATGTACCATCTTCTGTTCTTTTTAGTGCAGCCTTAAGATAGACTTTTATCTTTACTGCTGTGCACAGATCATCTGAAAAATATAAGTTCTCCACTACACGACAACTCATAATGAGCCTTAATGGAGCTTGGGAACAGCTGTTAAAAACTCCAGTTGAATAGGTTTGCCCAAGCAGCAGTAGCTCAGGATGCTTTTTCTCTTATAGCACTGTTGAGTCATCTGCTCACCATACATATAATGAGAAAAATCAAAAATGAAACACTAAAGCAGCTTAATCCTTTTGCCTTAGACATTTTATTTTAATCAGAGTTTTAATAAGTACATTATGAACCATCATCTCTTAAGCCTTTCACCTTTTTAATTATATTCCTGCTCTGAACATCGACAAAAGCAAATGTTATTATGCAAATTCTGCTCTGAATTCACATCCTTACGGAAAGCATCACAAACGGAGTTCAAACTCCATTTTTAATTATACCATAGATAAATGAGCTGCAAGTTATTAGAAATTACAATAAGCTCTCACAATTTTACATGTTACCTAAGCTAAAAGTCAAAAGATTATATATTCTGGGTAGGATAAAGGACTTAACTATGAAGGTTAAACATGACTGAAACAAACAAATTCCATTACTTCCAGTTGTCTTCTCTCATTGACCTTTCCTTCTTAGGCAACAAGCTATACCACATACAGGACATTCAGGGGTTTTCAACTCCTTTTCTGATCTCAAGGATATGTAGGTTCCCTTCAGCTCTCCAGCTTTTCATTTATTCAACATAGTTTGGCAATCATTCGTCCAGAACACATGGGAGCAGTTCACTTTCACATATCAACTGCAAAGCACTACTTCATGAAACAACAGATTTTTTTTTTTTCCTCCAGCATCCTGGTTATCTGCATTTGTTCCTACCTATAGGTCTAATTCCAACTCTGGTGTAAGGAATTAGTGTGTCACTCAGGTGACAGGAAATAAGAGGAGATAAACAATTGCATTGAACTTGATAAGCAGAATCCACAGAACATCTGATAAACTTTTTCCTCTTCTCCTTGCCTCAATGTTTCTCAATACAAGTTTCAAAAAGCCAACACTGTTCACCATTGCCAATATTTTGACTTATTTATGCCAACCTAATGGAGCCAAAAACTTGAGATAGGCTTCAGATCTTGAGTTAAAATTTCTGAGTTTTGAATGTTTCATGACGAAATTTTTCAGTTGTTCTGTAGGGAAATGCCAAAAAACAGAAGATTCTCAACAGTTATGTATATGCTGAGCAACAGGAAGTCTGTATAATACTCTGGTCCAGTAAAGTTATACTATGAACTACAATAGCAGTAGAATTAATTCTTTTCTTCACCAGTTCTGAATTCCAGTATCATTTGCCTGCCTAGCACAAAGACTCTTGTGGCAAGAGTGTTACTTGATGAATTTTTCAAAGCTCTGGTCTCACAGTTCATTATACCAGCAACACCCAATATTTTATTTTCAAGATTGTTTGCTTTGGAGGATGCTACACTATTACCACAACACTACTGACAAACAACAGCCATGTAACTGGAAAAAAATGGATCTGCACAACTTCGACCTGAATTTGGCAACTTGTCCTCTGGCTTCCTTTCCAAAATGGAAGTGTTAGAGCTACATAGCTCTCCTGGGCTCACTGTAAGCAAATAGCATAATGCACTATATCTAATAATGCTCAGACAGAAAAATAAGGACTAAGGCCATGAATCTGAGTTATAAGGACCTTATCAAAGTAGCTGGACTGAAAAGAGTGTAAAGGATCCTAGTAAGAATCTGAGGCCACACAGTTTGGGATTTGTAAGTTACTGTAGCATTATGCAGCAGAGTCTTCTGTATAAAGCAGAAATCTAAAGCTGCTTGAACTCCTTTATTTTCAGAAGGGAAAAGTAAAAATAGAATAAGGGTGGGAATTTCAAGGCAGCCACTTTCTCTGAAGTGGCCCTCATAGGTCACATTATCTGCATTTGTTTAGTGAATTCACTCCCGAGAGTCACAGAATAAAGAGAGGATTGGTAGCAATGCTCTGCTGTATAATTCAGAAGTTTAGTAAGTAAAATTAGCAAACATTCTGAGTAGCAATAGAAACTATACAAGTGAAAAATAAGAGAGGAAAATTTTAGAACAGCAAATAAAGGGGGATATTATAGCTGTAGATTTATTCGCAAACAGACCTTTCCCTGCATGAGAATGCCTATAAAAAATACTCCACACAATCTGGAGAAAAGAAAAATCTTTAAACACTACAACAGGAAATTGTATAAACTAGTCCACAGGAAAAAAAAAAAAAAAATACTAAACGTCCAGAAGCTGTTTCAGAAGAAAGAAAGAGGAAAAAATCTTTCCAATTTCACCTACTAATATGCCTAGCCTCAAAGCAATGTAGCTTTATCAGGTCTTTAGGCCATTAATGTGATATGTGGGGCCTTTAAGCATTATTCCCAAAGAATAGATTTAGTCACTTTAAAGGAAATTCACCAATTTGCAATGTGAAGAAAAAAAAAAAGGCAGCAAAAACCTACCAGCTTGCAGTCTATTTTGCACAACCTCTCTCTTTTTCCTTGACATATATAAGGAATAGTTTGGATGTCCTGATATACACAGCAGTTACTGGGCATGGAGGGAAGCAGGGCAAGGTTGGAACAGAAGAAAAGAGCAAAGAAGAATTTTTTTCTACAGCAGGTTTAGATGGAGGGCAGAGGAGGACAATCCTTCAGCAATGCAGGGATAACTCTATACATAAGACTGCAGAAATCATATTCTGGTAGATTCCCAACCAAACTGAGCATTCAGAAGAAAGTCACGTTCTTGGCTCAAGAGGAAATATCTTCTTAAGAAAGATGTTAAATAGCCCTCTTCTCTTTCTTTGTCAACTTAGTTGTATTAGAAGAACAAAGCCATCTCAGCACAACACACAGAGGATGACAAACAGCTTCCTAGAACCAGTCTTCACATATACAGATAATGACAACATACAGTAGATGACCTAATAAAATCGAATCAGAGTGGCACTCCACTCCTGGAATCTTGCCTCTGGGCAGTGTCTGGTGAAGGTGCTACTTTTGCTAAGAGACTGAAGGAATAAGAAACTGCAGATACATAAGACTTTTCCCCACAAGCACATAGCTGTTCAACAACTCAGCTCCTGTAAACATGAAATGCCATGAAACATGAGGTAAAACACAGATAACTGAAGTCTCTGGTTCTAGTAATTGAGTCTCCCTAATGAAATTAATGTGTAAAACTCTCAGGGATGTACGTTCCATTTTTACTCCTCTAAATGTGAATAGTCAAGTTCAGATTTTTGAGTAAATACATGATTTACTTTAGCAAAAGAAGGTGTAATGTGACTTTTCAAAACTGTCAAAACCACAAGGGTGGTTATTACTTAACAAAACCCTATCCCAGACATTTTATTCAGTCAAACTTGAGGTTTTAAAATGCCCTGAAAAGTCCTTTTTAATGTCTATGTCTGCTGAAAAAAACCACAGTGGATCTCCATCTTTCATCTTCTTGCAATGAAGGCAACTAACTCCTCTGCATTTTCTAGCTTCTTCTTCAGCCCTTTCTTCAAGAGACTTTACCCCAACCTCCTCCAGATGTGCATTCAAAGTGTTGGTGAAAGAAAGAGAGCCCCAGCCACTGAGCCCCAAGTCAAAAGAAGACCAACCAAGAAAAAGAGAACCCAATGGTCAGTTGGTGGTACAAGCTACAGAGGAGGATAATGACATCCAGACCACTGTAACCAGCAGCTCCACGCCAGTTAAGCCATGGGTTGATACAACCATCCAGATGGGCACTGGGGGTCCATCCCCACCAAAAAGGCACTGCAACCATAGCCCTGCTGGCACCCAGGAGACAGCTCCTGCACCATCCACAGCTTCACCACACTGCCTCACACCTCCTGACCCAACCAATCCCTTCACACTAGCTGTGATACTCCACACACTTCCATCACAGCAGCCAAATTTAGCTGCTATGCAGGTCCCCAGGGCACGCCAGCCTCCATCCCACACCCTACAGCTGGCAGTGGCCATACTGGCAGCACCTTCTGCCACTCCTGTGCCAGGGGCATCACACAGTCAAGCTCCAACCCAACACCACTGCCCCACCTGCAGATGCTGGAAATGGGCTTAGATCTCCAGCTACAGAGGATGCTCCACACTGCCATCATTTATGCAAAAAGTCACTTCTCTTGAGATGTTAGATCAGGAGTTCATAGGTTCACAGTAAACATGCAGCACTACACAGCACAGTTCAACCACAGAAAGTTTCCATCAATTAAGTGTCAAGGTAACAGAGCCAGGCATGTGATTCCACCTGCCAAATTAAGCATCTATATGCCAGATGAAGATGACAACAGCCAACTCAACTGGCACTGGGAAGCAGGAGACAAATGTATTTCATCTCATGTCTTGTCCTGATGACTTTAAAATAGGTACTGCTGAATGTGTGGCTTGGGTTACAGAAATCAGATCTTCAAGATCATCTAAGGAGCTTTCCATGTCTGCACAAAGTCACTGAGAAACGGATCAAAGCAGGAACACTAGTTCAAGCAAGGTTCACAGCTGGAAACATACCTGATGAAGACATGAACATTAGAAACACTAATCCAGAGAGGAGAATGTCACTTGTACCGAACCAGGTGTTGAAGACTTATGGACTTGTAACACATACCCCAGCAGGGGACACACTGATCATCCCTAACAGGTTTCCTGTCTTCAAAGCAGGGTGAGGAAAACAATCCATTGGGGTAAGGGAGGGAAACATTTGAACTTTTTTTTTCATTTTATGCATATTTTTCCATACAGAGATGGTATATTCTCTACAATAAATGACATTTTTACAATACATTGAAATGATATTGGGAGCAACCATGAAAATCTCACACTCCACACAGAGATTTGCTGCTTATCTTGCAGCAAAGGTCTTAAGAGAGCAAATTTAAAGGAATTTTATTTTACAAAACAGCAAGTGTTGCAAACTTGCTGATGACCACTTGCTGATCCAATCACCTAATGCAATCCATGCTTTGCAGTTTGTGTCAGATGGTCTTGGGCAATAGTCACCTGTATTTAAAAATGCAACTATCACTGACAAAAAAAAAAAAAAAAAACAGGCTGAAAGGATCAATCATCTGATCTGTCATGGGAAAGTCTCTTCCAGTCCCCAAAAGATGATATTCTTGCTTGAAAAAAACTGTACAGTTTGAGCTACTGCACCAAAGAATAATAGAATTTTCTTTTTCATTATATATTTCAGTTCATATTCAGGACAGAGGAAACTAATATGAAGGCAAGTACTTGGCCTACTCAGATTCATACCTCTTTGGTCTAAACTGTGCTTAATGAAATCTAACTGGTCTACAGATTTACCACAGTTATTTCATTAGTGTAAGAAAAACAGTTATTGCACTTCTAGCAATCACATAAAAGCAAAAATTGCTTGAATCATAATGAAGGTATAAAAGATTTAAAAAATAAGACTGTTTAATAATAATAAAAAACTGAAGTGTACTTGTAAGACCATGAATTCAAGCCTTGATTAAGCTCTGTAACTACATATTAGGTAAAGTCTTAAAGTCCAAAGCATCAAAACTAAACAGTGCCTGTTTGAACAACAGCAGTATGTTTTAATGAATCCCTTGGGCTACTATTTCAAGTGTTATTAAGTTTTGAGGGTTTTTTAGTTACCTACTCAAATGGAGCTCTATTTCTAGGTAGACTAGGAAAAAAAAAAAATGCTAGTTTTTGCTGAGCACATCTGGTTCATTCCAGCATTCCACCGAGTACTGAATGCAGCCCTGAGGCCCCCAACACAGAAAGGACATGGGCCAGTTGGGGCAGGTCAAAAGGAGGGCCACAAAGATGATCAGAGGGCTGGAGCTCCTCCTCTGTGAGGACTGACTGAGAGAGCTGGGGTTGTTCAGCCTGGAAAAGAGAAGGCTCCAGAGAGATCTTATCGTGGCACTGCAGCATCTTAAGGGGGCCTAGAAGAAAGGGGAGGGATGTTTTACAAGGGATTGTAGTTATAGGACAAGGGGTAATGACTTCAAACTGGAAGAGGGTAGATTTAGATTACAAATTAGGAAGAAGCTCTTCACTAGGACAGTGGTGAGGCACTGGAACAGGTTGCCCAGAGAACTTGTGGATGCTCCATCACTGGATGTGTTCAAAACCAGGCTGGTAGGGGCTTTGAGCAGCGTGATCTAGTGGGAGGTGTCCCTGTCCACAACAAGGGGGTTGGAACTTGGTGATCTTCAACATCCCTTGCAGCCCAAATAATTCTGAGATTGGTTATAATTGTATGTTATCTAAATGACATAAGACTCAAGTAACATATTAAAATCAGCACAGAGAATTAGTAGCTTCTGTCTTCCCATTCACACTTTCTTCATTTCTACACACAGTTAAGATTTGCATATTTCTACTTCTTCTCTCAATGTCCCTCTAAAACTAAAAGCAAAAAACCTGAATTTTCAAAACTATCATCTTTGTTTCATAAATTCCCTCTACTGCTATACATTCCCCAATGAACATTCTTCCAGGTCAGAATATTCAGAAATAAATATTAACAAACATTCTAATAAAGTGATAGCATTATTTTAACTAATACTTTTTTATTTCACAGTAAGCTTATAAGGCTTGGCTTTCCTAAAACCTTCCATTTCCTGTCCTCCCACATACTACAGGTTATTTCCTTATTTTCTTTAACTGGATGCCCTGATATTATTTAATGCCCTTTTTTATTTGTTTTTTTTGTTTCCCCCATGATTTTAACAGCTTGGTTTATTGACAATTTCAGCTGGCTGCATAACAGGCTACAGCAGGAGATCAGCGCATGTAATGACATCCTCCACAACACCTACTTGTAAACAAATTTATAAGGCTTGTTGTGTTAATAAGTCAGACTGAGAAAACTTTAAAAGCACACATAGTATTGCTGACATCCAACCACTAGTTTCTACAATAACTTAAATGCCTTCATGAGTCCTAGCAGCATAATCAAAAGAGCTACAGCTTCAAATTATAGAGGCCATAACCACAACACCAGCCACAGAGGGAAGCAGGGTACCTCTAGACATATTCAATAGTGAACATTCTAATCTAGTATGACTGCCTTTATTCTGAGCTGGTATGATTTTGTGCACAATGTATTGCAAAAGGAGCAACTAGCAAACCAATCACCACTTTCAGACTGCAAAAAGGTCCCCAGAGCAACAGCAGCTACCAGAAAACACCAATAACAAGATACCTACAGTTGATATCATGGTAAACTTTTCATAGACAGAGAGTACAGAAGTCTGAAGAAACTTTACTTGCCCTTCTTTGCTATCACTGCTTTCATCACTGTTAGACAAGTCTACAGCGCAGCCCCACTATAAAACACATTTCTTGAGTGGTTTTCTGAAGTGACATTCAAAGGATGAGATCCCAGCACATCATCAGCAAAACTGAGCACAGCACAGTTTTCACATATATGAGAGCAATTAAAGGAAAGGTATCCAAAACAGCTGTGTGTGCATAAATATCTGGCAACTCTGCTGTAATCACCTACCACTTAGCCCGAGATTGCCAAAAACACATGTGCAGACTACTAATTGCCCATGAAAACTCAGAAAATTTTTGGCTAAATTTGAATTTTCAGTTGACAGTCATATTGGCAACAGGAAGAACAGAAACATTTTAAGACCTCCAAACAATTCCTCCCAGTGGGAGGTAAATAGTACTACAAGTTTTCACAGCCCATATTCTACATGTGTTCGTCACTTGTAGACATTGCAAGTATTTTATCCATGTTGTACAAAGACACCTAAAACTATTAAAAGCTTTTCAGATTTCTTTAATATCTGTGCTACCTATTCAGTGAGCCGTTTCAGCATGCCCATAAATGCTGCAAAACTAGCTTTGTGCCCTATGTGCTTTTCAAACAGAAACAGTGTTAGAGCAAACATTGCTATTACTTCTGCTGCACTCCTACAAGTCCTTTTGTATCCTGTGGTCAGTGAAATCTTAGTGCAAGGTACTATACCCATGTTAAATCTCCCTAATGGCTAGTTATAAAATAATCCATTAACAGGGCTTTTTTTCTAAATTTTTCATTATTAATTTAGGAGAGAGATACAGAAGCTAATGCTCTCCAGTATAAATTATCTTATAAACTTTAATACGTGCCAACTACCTATTTTGTGTCCTGCTTAGGGTTTTTATTTGTTATGGTTTTTTTTCCTTCTCCTCTCCACTGAACAACAGTTTTCAATATCACCAACCTAGACCTTGATGTGAAAAAATGCCTACTGCTGATGCATTTCATACTGAAAAATATACCACACATTCTTTCACTGATGAGATTTCTTAGTTTTCAATACAGAAGAAAAAAAAATCCTGCCTTGCATGGTACGATGAACTATCTTAAAAGTCATTTAGAAATGAATTGCCAAAATCCTCGTACAAGTACAAAAACTATAACAAACATCCACTGCTGAATATTTATTTACATATACAAAGACAGAGAGATGAAAGGCACAGTATTTTCCTTTGCTTAAGATGTTTACTAGTTTGAAGATGTTACTTTATCATCCTGCTTTAGGGGTGGAGGGTGCCTGAGCAAGTTTTCCTTAGAGGAGGATAAGACTTAGTCTTATGTAAGCCCAGTGCTTCTTTAAAAAAAAAAAAAAAAAAAAAGAAAAAGGAAAAAGAAAAAGGTTTTAACAATCTGTCCTTCCTGCAGCTTGAAAAATGAAGTGGATGACAGGTTAAATATCTGGCAGACTGGCCACTTCATACCTGTGTTCCTGTTCAGCTTTTTGATGCTTAGCATCTGTGCACGCTGACCTACATGTTCCATAAGGTACTGATCCTGAAAGGGCAGAGTGCTCATCTTTGCTCCTCTGAAACAGCCCCGTGGGTCCACATGCAAATGAACAAGCATAGGCTACCTTATCAACAAGTCTGCAGATGGAAAAAAATACAAATAACTGGTAGTTCAGAATAAAATATTTGCAACATATTCCTTTCAGAGCAAGATATAGTTATATCCCTAAAGAAGCTGATATCCACTGCATTTTTTAATCCTACCTTATCCCAGCACCTTCATTCACCTTTCAGAATCACTGACTACTGTTCGGAAGGTTTCTCACAGGCACAAAAATAATTGGGTTACTTGTAGCCATTACTGTCTTCAGCTACTTCTGACACTTCTGCATGAGTACTGATACAAATTCAGAATGAAAAAAGATCTCATAACAAGAGATACAGATCCATATCTTTTTTAAGGATCAAGATTGTAGGAAAGGAAACTGAATTTACTGAAGGGGAAATCTTGCTGTCTTCAGTTGTCCACTGGAAGGGTATAAAGATGGAGGCAGACTTTTCTCAGAGGTATCCAGTGAAAGGAGAAGAGGCAATGGGAAAAGCTGCAACAAAAATTCAGATAAGACGTTGGAAAAGAATGTCTAGCAGAGGAGTAATGAACAACTGGAGCAAGTTTGCCCAGAGAGGCTGTGGAAAGCCTTATGGATATTCAAAGCCCAACAGGACAAAGCCCTGAGAAACATCATCTCAGCTGACCTTAATGAGGGCAGAGGGTACATGCATGTGAGCGTGTCAGAGCAGAAAACCTCCAGAGATTCTTTTAAACACAAATGGCCAAGATGCAAATTTTAATATAAGAATTCTGCTTCTAGGTAAATCCCATATACAGACTCACCAGCCCCACTTTCCAGACCTTCCCTTAGCTTTTCAGCAGCTGTTGGCAAACATGCAAACATCTTACCCTTTTGCAGTGTCTCTGCTGTTAACATATGCGGCAGGATTGCACAGTCTCAGCATTACAAAAGAAAAAAATACACCAACAAAAACCCACAAGTACAAGTTTTATTTTTCTACCTACACACATAGGAATGACCAAAAAAAAAAAAAAAAAAAACCAAACACACCAAACACACCACAACAACAAAACACCAATCAACTTCACAGAAAGAACTATTTCAGGATGAAAATGGGGTGGTTAAGTACTTTGGAAATTATTCTAATATAATCCTGGGCTGACATCAGCCTTACATCACTTACAAAAGAGCACTGTTATTAGAACTAGCCTTACCATCCAGACTACTGTATGGAAATATTTTCCCTTACAGAATAAATTCTGTGAACATAGATGTGGTCATTTTCATCTCTTAACTCAAAAGACGTCAATGAAATCAATAATCAGAGTTAACCCATTGCACGTTCCTTTTGTTAATGTATTGAGGGCAATTACCAGAAAAATGCCAATTTTCATCTACCGTTTTTCACAAAATATGGCTTCATATCAAATAATATAAATAATGATGTCAAATAGCCATAAATAAGACAAAGTTGATTAGGAGTCTATTAAACATGTACCTCTATTACTCCCAAGACTTCAGTACACTATGTGTAGGCACCCCTGTCTTCCCATAAATGCTTAGTTAAGGTGCACACTTGCAATGGTTTCTCAGATCATTGCCATGTCATTAAACACCATCACATCATTATTGCTTCTTTATTTTTCAGTTCTGCTCAGGTAAGAAAAGGACAATTAGCACAGATAGAATATATTTCAATAGAGGCATCAACACATGAAACGTCCCAGAACAAGCCAGCAGAACACTTGCAGAGTGACAAGCAGTTATTTTTCCCCACCCATCATCACCGGTATACTAAAATTTCTAAGTCACTACTTGTTTCTTGACGAAATTCTAAGCAACTTCAAAACAGTTAAAAACAATCTCTCTCTTAAACCATGGCCATGTATAGCACTGTTTTGGTGGCACTGGTGAAAATAATGGCAATGCTTTAAATTATGGTTGTTCAAGGAACATGTTATTTAAAGCTATGAAGACAGTTATATTGTCATGCAATATAAAATAATTGCGAATTACTTAATCATACTGGCAATTAGTACCACAAATATACTATAGTAGCTGTAAAAACATCTAATCCTTCTCATTTTATATAACAATATTACTTACTTTTAATGTATTTACATAAAACTCATAACAATCACATAGTAGCCAAAGCCTTTTAGCACCATGCTCTTAATCACCTGCCAACTTAATAAGCAACCATAAAACACAGGCCATGGGCTCTTGCTTTCCAAACATATCCCTCCTTATCTTTTCAAAAAAAAAAAAAAACCACAGTTTAATTTCAGGCATGGTATCAAAGGCTGAGATGCCTCCTATAACTAAAGGGATATTGATAAAACACAGTCTGAATGCTGTTGGGACACCCAATATTTCCTAAAAAGAAACCCAAACAAAAACCAAACAGTTGGCTTTAAACCTCCAATACATTTCACCAATTTCCCTCAGGGGAAGAATAAAATTAAAAAAAAAAAAAAAAAAAAAACCCACACTTTGTCAACTCAACGTGGTGCTTTTTATTCATTAACTGTGTTACAGGAGTTACATGCCCCAAAACCCTAATAATGACCTCAAAACAAATAATGCAGGTTTGTCTTAAAATAACCAGCCAACTTAAATCCACATGCACTTCCAGAGAATCAATTAG
Organism: Merops nubicus; assembly: GCF_000691845.1. Taxonomy (NCBI): domain Eukaryota; kingdom Metazoa; phylum Chordata; class Aves; order Coraciiformes; family Meropidae; genus Merops; species Merops nubicus. Next base: position 1,937 of record NW_008586690.1, on the reverse strand, counting down.
AGCTAAGCCAATGCTAAATATGACCCACTGTACACCACTGATGTACAATGGGCTATTTCATGTGCAATAGCTGCTGATTTTGTGCTGACACTTTGCCAAGCAACCAACTTGGCAAAAATTGAAATGGTCTTTAATCACAGTTTCAGTTAAATTACATTCTTCAGCAAAAGATATTCACGACAAACAATAAACTGACAAACTAGCAGCACAAATTCAACGTCCAGCTACTCAAACAGAGCTGTTGCCAAATAAGTAAGCTAATTTGAATAAAAAAATACAGCCCAAAAATGAACCCTTTTCCCCTGAGTGGAGACATGCTGCACAGACATAAGACAAAACCCATTGCTTGTCTAGAATAGGTATTTCATTACAACCATAATTGTCAATAATTTGAATTTAATAGAAGGCATTTGTAAAATTAAGCTTCATGAATTTGTGTTGTGGTGTAGAACATTCAGTCAAAAAATCCCAACTAATTCTCTCTGCAAGCTGTTAAGTCTTAATGCACTATTAAATGCAACAGCATGGGGATAAGGAGATAAGCAGAGATCAAAATAGTGATCCCACTTTATTAAGTAAAACAGATACTAAAAAGGGTGAAAAAGAGCAGATACTTCGGGCCTGTATTGCTAAAGGATGTTTCCTTCATAAGATCACTAGCTTAGTAAAAATCTATAGGATTGCACAAGTACATAAAGCTAAGCACCTACTGAGCTGCCTTGTGACTCCAGGTGTTTGTAAGCACATTCCAAATTAATTTTCAAATTTATGTTTCTCTGATATAAGTGACACTACTCAGAATGGATACATTCAGCACAGAAAACCAAATATTTTCACTTCACCACTTTAACTTTTAAAAACTTGACAAGTGAAAAATTTTCACTTAACTTTCATCTGTTAACCAGCAGATACAAGGTCTCTAAAGTGCGATTACAACTTAATTTCTCTTGGTAGGACACACCTGATAAGAAAAATACCTGCTCAGCAATCTTATTCAATGGACAGAGAACCCTGTCTTTGAGCAGCAACACAGTATATACATTTTTTTTTAAGAGAAAGTTCTGTCTCGCAACTGGACACTTGACTTTGTCAGCTCTCATTTCTGAGGCTACAGTTGCCAGACATCCTTCTGTTCCTCAAATGCTTAAGACTCTGTGGGGTAAAATTGGCAAAATAACGGGTACAGAATAACGCCTTCTATTCTGGTAGGAGTAAGGGGACTAAGGTAAGGCATTCCCTACTGCACTGCTGTGAAAGCATGCACAATAAGTTGCTGCACGTTCTTATTAGGGATCTTTTAATAAATGTCATCTGTAGAGACACAAACATGGTAAGTTATTTGATTTTAAAATCCACTTCAGGTCATTTATTTGTTGCTATTGGCTTTTGTCTGTAACGGTGACAGACAAAATAGTCATTTATGGGATTTAGACACCTAGCCATCTCATTTTCACACTATGTGCTCCAAGAAAAAGCAAAGAATTACTTGCAATGTTGACAATTTATACTCAGCAGAACCACTGTGTGACATCTCAATCTGTTGAGATATATCATACAGTTACCACTGTAGGCCACTTGAAAATTATCCTACATTCTTTCATAAAGCCATGTGGGGAGGGAGATATGCTGGCTTGTTTTTAAATTCTTGCACCTCCTCTCTCTAAAGCCCTCTGATGAATAAAAATGTCTATCAGTCCGCAGATTTCATTGTCACCTACTTCCAACATATTAATTTCCCCAGAGCCATAAGCTGATTGATTTTTTTTTTAAAAGCTACCTTATACTTCAACAGAGAAGCTAAAGTAGCAACAAAACTAGACAATTTCAAGCTACTATCATATATAAAACCCTCCACATGGTTCTATTCCTTTTATGCTAACTATACAGGCTTCTCTCTTCACAGAATGTTACAGGTTGGAAGGGACCTCCAGAGATCA
>NW_008586689.1:12311-12812 GCF_000691845.1 Merops nubicus | reverse complement strand
CAGGGCACGGCTGCCTGCCAGCTGGGCACCGTGCTGCGGGTGCCACGGGCACGTCCTGCAGGGTTGGGGTCCCTTCTGTGCCCGTCTTGGGTGCCGGGAGGTGGCCGCTTCCAGATAAACCTGCTGTGAAGGGTGGCTGGGAAATGGCGCTTCCCCTTTCTGGGAAGGTGAGTCACTGTTTGAGCAGATCCTGCCAGGTGCCCATAAAGCCAGAGACACCATACAGGCTGTAGGGCTGCCCGTGCCCGCTTACGAAGAGCGAGGAGGCGAGTTCCCCAGGGCCCCTGCTGGGCAGGGCTCTGGCCTGGGCACCACGCAGCCCCGTCAGCCGTCCTGTGTGGTGGCAGAACCTGCCGAACCTCCGTGCCACTCGGGTGCTCTTTGTGGCTCCAGGATCCCCCTGCGCCGACACTCCTGCCCTGCCGTGGGTGGAGCGAGCCTGCCGGGCTGCCGGTGGTGCCACCAAGTCATGGGCAGTGCCAGCCCTGAGCCAGGAGGTGA
>NW_008586689.1:11632-12280 GCF_000691845.1 Merops nubicus | reverse complement strand
CCTGAAAGTGGCAGCAAAGCTGCCGAGTGTGTGGGATGTGGGGGCGGGGAGGAGGTTACAGGAACCCGCGGTGAATCGGCAGCTTCTTACTCAAGGCATTCTTGGAACTGCTCTGGGGTTGAGTTAGGAAACCTGCTTCTATTTTAAGGACTAGGTGGTTTTTACACTACGGTTTCTTTGTTGTAGTCTTTGAGTGACTTGCAGTAGGGATAATTCATCTCTCAGGGACCTGCCCAGGCTGTTCCGAGCACTTCTTTCATGCTAAGTGGAGAGGAGATGCTTCTTGGGCCCATTCATACTCAGAGGATGGCTGGATGGGCTCTCCCTGGCAGTAGTCCTGGCTCTCCTGTGGCATCCCTCGCTGCAGTGATGTGCTGGGAATTGTGTGGTGTTTCCACCTCCTGCTAGAGAAAACAGAGCTGGGTCGTATCACGCATGCTCTGTCCAAGCTGTGTGTGAACGTTGCAGTGGGGAGTGGGCTTGGGAGTCTTGTCTCTTGGCAAGAGCTTGATTCCAGTTTTGGGTGGCTCCCGGGAGGTGCGTGGGTGTAATAATTTGCACTCTCTTACGAGTGTTTATCTCATGTGAGCTCACTGGTCAGGGCAGGGCAGTGCCTCTTCGTGTGCCCGTCCCGGGCAGCAGCTGCTC
>NW_008586689.1:1552-11601 GCF_000691845.1 Merops nubicus | reverse complement strand
GCCCAGCCCGCGGCAGCAGCTCTGCCCTGAGAAGGGGGGGTCTTGTCTGAGAGCTTCTGAGAGACACCAAACGACCTCCGACTTCAACATAGCGACTTGTTTGGGATTGTGCTGGGGACCCTCTGTGCAGGGTGCTCACTGTGTCCCTGGGGGGCGCACAGCATGCTGCAGCCCGCTGTGGAGAGCACAGGGGTGGGGAGGAGCTGAGCAGGGCACCCCGGATTTACAGGGAGCAGGGTGCTCACCAGCCGTTGTGCCATGGTGTTCTGTAGCTGCTGCAGCCCGGCCCGCTGCGTTCCCCCTTAGCACAGCGGCTGCACAGGGCTGCCCGTGGTCCCCACGCTTCCCCTCCTCTGCTGTCTCTCCTGCAGGCCTCTGGCTGTACCTGGCGGGGAGCGACCTCCCCTGCCTCACCCTCATTGGCTCTCCGAATTTCGGATATCGATCGGTTCACCGGGACTTGGAAGCTCAGGTTGCGATAGTGACAGAGAACAAAGCTCTGCAGCAGCAGCTCCACCAGGTAAGCGCCCGGGTTGGGGGGTGACGTGGATGTCGAGCCCCCGGGTCACACAGGGAGCGCTGGTGACGCAGTTGCCATAAAAACCTACAGCTGCAATCATTCAAAACCTCCTGGAGCGTAGGAAGTCTCAGGGAGCTGTCAGTTAAGTGACTATTGATGAGATGCCTGCTGCAAGTGCCTGCTTCTGGGAAACAGAGGCAGTAACGGGAAGGAACGTGTGTCCCCGGTGAACTCGGGTACCGGGGGAGCTCGGGCACTGGGCGTGGAGACACAGGGTTCTGGGGGGGCTGCTGTGCCCACCTGCTCCCCGGGCAGGCTGCACCCTCCTGCTCCCTGGGCACACTGCACCCTCCTGCTCCCCGGGCACACTGTGCCTGCTCAGCCTCATCCCCAGCACTCGGGCACGGCCGAGGCCACACTGTGCTCTGGGACAATGAGATCAGGCCTCTTGATTTGCTGACCTTGGGCTTCTGGAGGATTTTGCTTCTCAGGCGTTTGGGAAATCCTTCTCAGGAATACAAACGCCGGTCAGTCAGCTGTTGGGTGGCTGCCTGCAGGCTGCGGCGCTGAGCAGAGGCAGGGATCTGAGCAGAGCTTCTGCAAGGGGAGGATTTCTGGGCTGGTTGGATTGCCCATGGAATTATATGACATAATATAGTCTTAAATAACAATAATGTGACATTATATAATCTCGACACAAACGTTTTGCTGTGGTTCAGTGTTCAGTGTCCCAGTTTATTTTGGTTTTCTTTTTAATCAGGCAGCTTGGGCTGCTCAGCACTTTTGCTATTTCTCTAAATCCCGTCTGGTTCTCAGCTGTCTTGACTCTGAAACTCCTGCTGGAGCTGGTGGTGTCCCAGGTAATCTCTCGGGCAGAGCTCTGACAGGGGGCAGGTTGGGTTGGTGCCTCCGGATGTGACTTGGGGATCTGAAGAATGCGTTCTGCTCCGCCGGGCCCTGGCAGGAGGCAGCAGAGTTGTGCTCAGGATCAATGGGAATTGCCCTGTTGCATCAGGGCTCTTCCCCAGCGTGAGTCACAGCACATCTAATCAAAAAAAATTGTATTACTGGAAGAGTTGCCTGAATTTTTCAATTCATATTTTGCCTCTACTTGTTTCTAATGGAAGGCGGGAATCAATAAAGATACGACAAGGGAATTTTCTCACACGGTGCTGCAGTGATCCCATTTAAAGGGCTTTAAAGCATTCCCGTTTGCTGGAAGCCGATTTTGAGGTTGGCTGTTTGTTTACTGTTCTGTGACCTTTATTTAGAAGACTTAATACATTTCTGGTATGCTGCCACGAAATCACTTTGCCTGGTAGAGTCAGTGCTGTCGTGAAAATGCGTGATGAGGACTGGGAGGAGCTGGGAGTGCTCTGGGCGTCTCTGGGTGCTCCACTGAATGAACTGAATTCAATTCAGATAACTGGTCTTGCTTCCACTGATCTCACTGGGTCAGATGACCACAGTGCTGAATCTTCCTAGCCAGGCTGACTACAGCTCTTAGAACATTTGGGGTTTCTAAAGTTAGGCTGATTTTGGACATAAATGTCTTCTTTCTGCTGTTGGTTTGTCTTTTTGGTGTTACTTTTTAGTGCTTGGTTCCTGCTTCCTGTTCAACCCTGAATTTAAACAGTGTGGAGTATTTTCTGATGTTTATGACAGCTTTAGCTAATGAAAAAGTAGCTGGTCTGCTCCTGGTTTTCTGGCAAATCTGGCAACCTGACTGGCCTTGATAAGGGAACCACTTCTACCTGGGATCAGACAGCTGCTGTGACATGCGATGTGAGCATGTGTCATCGTGGTGCTGGTTCATTTCCTCCTTCAGCAGCAGTGTGTGTGCTGGAGGAGCCTCAGTGTTTCTGGTAATTCAGCTGAAGTCATGCCTGCACATTCACTCGCTCACACTCGGGCTGTGTTTGGAAAGCTGTGTGAGCTGCTCTCTGGAGAGCATGGGGAGATTTCCTTTTCTGGCAGTTACAGGGAGGGATTGAGGATTTCTCTGAAACTGAGGCTTAGCTCTCTTGAGATTGTGGAGCACGAAAAGGCAAAACTTCTACCTTTGTAGGGTTTAAACTGCTAATTCTCAAAGCTTGGTTGCTGAGCACTTGGCTGGTTGCTGAAGGGGGAGTGCTGTGGCCAAAGGACGGATCCTCAGCCAGCTCCTGGCTGCTTCACTTCTCTGGAGTTGTGCTACCTGGAACAAGGCTGTGATGTTCGGGCCTGTGGGAGAAATGGTGCCTCCTTTGGCAGGATCCATGGCCAGTTTTAATCTAAGAATTCACTTTTTTTAAAGGCCATTATGTGATTTAACACTTAGGATTTACTGGGATGATGTTTTTTTCCCGACACAGGAGCAGGAGCAGCTTTACCTCTCCTCAGGTGTGGTCTCACCCTCAACATTTGAGCAGCCAAATCGTTACGTGAAGCTGTGGGTGAAGCTGGTAACACCTCTGATCAAAAATTTCTTTTGAAAGAAGATAAGTTGCTGCTTTGGGTGAGTTTTCTGCCATTCTTATGGGGAATTTATATTACACTGACTGCAGTTAATAATTGCAGTGCTCTCTGTCACATGGAAGAAATGCATAGTGGAAACATAGATGATGTGGGGCAAAACAAAACCTGCTGAGGTACATGCCACTGACTAGAATCATTGCTCAGGGTCTGTATTGGGTTTAATCTACAAGAATTTCTGGAGGGTCAGTGAAGGAGAACCCATACGAGGGTATTTCCTATGCATAGAAATAAAACTTCTATTTCTGAAGTGTCTCTTTGACAGTTTTGTGGAGAGGACTGTGTTAATCTTATCTTTACCAGCTAATAGAAAACGGCTGCAACATTAAAAGCATTTTGTCTGCTCTGATCAGTGCTTTGCTTTAAACTTGCAGATGTCAGTTACCAGGAGCAGTTGTTTTGTCTTTCTGCTTTGTCCAGTGTCCTGGGCTCGCCCACCCCGCAGCTGCAGCCACTCTGAGCTTCCTGGCAGTGCCCAGAGCTGTGCTGTGCATGTGGCCCCTGGGCTTGGCACCAGACGTGTGCCCTTGGTGCTGGGTGTGCACATGGTGTCCATTTTATTCACACAGATATGGCCTCCAGCCCTGGGGGCATGTGTCTGGCTCCCTCATGCTCAGCTGTGGTGCCAGTGTCTCCCAGGAACGGTGGAGAGGCCGTGAGAGGGCTTTGGGTGCTCAGGTGATTTTGGGGATCTGTAACATGTCCTGCAAAGAAGCTGATTGGGAACCAGACAGAGGTGTTTTGAGTGCAGGCTTGGGCTGCCCTGTGAGCATCACTGGTAGTGTGTCCAGCATGTTCTGGCCTTGCACTGCCAGCAGAGGGATTTCTTGCACCTGAAAAGGCTGAACGTAAGTGCACAGCTTAATGGCAACTTATTCTAAATGCTGCTACTTTATAAAGACACAAGCAGCTCTCCTTGCCTCCCCTTGTGGCTTTTCTCACCACTAGCTGGTGAGAAAACACAAGTTTTATGCAACTTTTAGCACTGATTGTTCAGGTATTTCCCAGGGTGGGATTTTGGTGAATTATTTTGTGCTAAAGGGATGGGCACTGGCTTCTGTACAGTGACCAGAGCAGAGCTTACCAGTCTAACAGGTGCTACTGCTGATACAGATCATGTAGTGTGAAAGAAAGGGCATAGAGTAGATTCTATAACCTCAAAATAGAAAGAAACAGGCATCAGAGACTGCTCTGTCTGCAGCTGGGCTTGCTTTGGGTTGTGCAGGCTGATGTGTTAGTGAACTGGGTCAAACCCACACCTTTCTTTTCCTGCCTGGTCTAACCTGGTGCCTGCATCCAGGCAGGAGTGTCATGAACATGGCTGGACAAGCTTCTGCTCACAGGTAGCACTGAGCATCAGCCAAAGCTGTGGAAGAACAGAGCTCTGAGAAGAGCAGGAATCTGGATGGCTGCATGAAATTGTTCCATCTGGCTCTCGGCCAGCACTTTATCAGAAACCCCCAGTTGAAACCAGTGTCCACCATGAGAAGCACCATGTGTTGTAAGAGCAGCCTCCACATGGCAGCAGTTCCAGTGCTGGTTTTATTGGTACCTTGCTAAAATGGTTCTGGTACAATCAAACTTAACCCAACTTTGTTGTTTTGCAAGCAAAAGCATTTGCTGCTTTCCATAGTCCCTGGAGTTCAGACCTGGAAGAGCAGAGCAACGCCAGCAAGGACCCACTTAGCAGCTTCTGCTTTTGTCTTTAGGTTGAAGGTCCAGACCTAGGTGGGACCTCTCACCCGTGTCTCGGAGAGAGCACATTCAAAGACGTTCTTGGTGTCCAGGCGGTCCATGGGAACGGCTCTGATGGCAAGGACTGGCATCGTGGGCAAGGACTGGCATCGTGGGCAAGGACTGGCATTGTGGGCATCATGGGCATTGTGGGCATTGTGGGCATCGTGGGCATCGTGGGCATCGTGGGCATCAATCAGCTCCTTCAGCCGGGCACCGGCGATCGCTCCGGGGATGTCCCCTCGAGCGCCTGCAACGTGGGACACTGTCAGGGCACCAGCTCCCCGCTGCCTTCTCCCTTGGAGGGGGCTGGTTTCTGTTTTCTGGTGGGTGGGAAGGAGCTGCTGCAGCAGCGTGGGCAGGGATGGAGTGGGGGGATCAGGTGGCCGTGGCTCAGGGGTCATCAGGGCTGACACGTTCTCGCCTCGCTGTGACCGACGGATGCGTTCGCCTTACTGGGTGTGGGGTGTCTCAGTGAACTGTGTCCCCACCTGTCCCTTCAGCACAGGTCTGCATGGAAGCTGCAGGGCTGAAGGTAGAGCCTGGCCGTGGTGGGACTGCAGTAAGCTGTCCCGTGTGCTCCATGCTCCTGTTTACATGGACCCTGCAGTGCTGTGCTGATGCTGCCACCCCATTCCCCCTCACTGGTTAGCAGGAAGGAGTTTAGGTTCTCAGTTTCCCCATTTGTCTTCTTTGCACATCAGGTAAGGGTGTAATGCATTTATTCACTACACCCACATAGCCTCAGGCGGCTCGGGCACGGGGTTTGCAGCCTGAGTCTCTGAAGCTTGGGCTCTGGTTTGTGAGTGGGTGGGTGCTGCCCTCGGCTGGTGTGTCCCTGACACTGGTGTGGAACCACAGCCCTGCTGCTGGGAGCTGCTGGGAGCTGCTGGGAGCTGCACAAAGCCATGTGAGCCAGCGAGTACCAATGCCTGCCCTGTCTGCAAGGGTTTGTAAGGCTGAACTGGGCCTTCCCCATGTCTGAAACATCTCCTAGAAGATGCACTCTTACCTTCCATGAATAATCCATGCACACAGGAGCCTTCTCTGGGTGGAGCTCTTATTTCCTCACGGTATTTCTTGGTCACATCCACTGAGAGGCACATCTTGTGCAGTGGCCACTCGTTTTTCCTGGCCATGGACTGCATGCTGGTGGTGAGGGAGGACTGGGGATTGAAGAACCCCACCAGCCACACGGTTGCAGGCAGCACAAAGTCCATTGACCAGACTTCCAGTTCCTGGAGAACAAAACCAGCAAAGTACTTCAGAGTGAGCGGCAGAGTCCTGCTGTGAGGTGTGGTGTGACAAAGAGCTGACGTGTCCCGGTGCCTAACACAAGCATTGGGTCATCCTCAGGTGGGGAGACCGGGTTGGAGGTGGTCTGTGAGGAGAGAACAGCAGATTCCACTGCAGCAATGAAACTTACGGTTCATAGTAAATATTGCTATTATTTTTTTAACCGTTACATGTTGAATAGATGGTTTTATTAAACATATTTTTCTTCTGGGGCATATAAATTTATGGTGGGCTTAGCTGATGCTCTCTTGAAACGGTGACACACTCTGATGGTGAACCCTTCTCAACATCTGCTGTCGTTCTTGGGGCAACCAGTCATTTCAGGTACCTTAAACTGCTTAAATTAACACTGACAAATAAACCAGTTAACCCCTGTCCACTGCTGGAGGTGATTCCTGGTCTCCTGTGGCTCCCTAGGCGATAGCTTTGGCGAGAGGTGTGCTGACCCTGGTGTGGAGGAGCAGGAGCAGGTGCCTGTGCCAGGCTGAGCAGGGGTGGGTGTGGTGTGCCCAGGGCACGGGGACCTTGCCATAGAAGAGCGTGGTCACCAGCTCCTGCACGGCCAACGTGGTGGTCAGGAGGAGAGAGAAGGGGCTGGGTGGTTCTGAGGAGAGCAGGCCTGCTGCAGCTGCTTGGGCCTGAGCCCTCACCCTGCTTGGGCCTGAGCCCTCCCCCAGGGAGGCGGCTGAGCGGGGTCAGCAGGGACCAGCCCCGGCCGCTCGCCAGGAGAGGGGCTGTGCAGGCAGCTCCTGGCACCTCCCTCCAGGCCCCAGTCCAGCTCCTTCAGACAGCTCCTGGCCTCGTGGATCAGGGTGTTCTTTCACACCCCTGGATGGCGACGACAACACAGGGGGTCAGGGGTCTGGTCCCCTGCCCTCACCATGATCTCGGCCATGTCGAATGGCTCTGGCAGCTTCTCCAGCATCTCTCCCAGGACAGACTGCACCTGGAAAGGACATCCCATGAGCTGCTCTTAGCTCTGGGAAAATGCAGTGGGTTAACAGTTAATGAGTAAGAGTTTTCTTTTTCTGCCCTAGTGTTTTCCTGTGCTTCTTCCTCTGTGCTCTGCCCTTTTACTTACTGCTCTGGGATCTTAAAAAGCTGCAGCTTTTTCTTGATGGCCAGGAGGGTATGAACTGAAGCCATGGAGGCTGTGAAATTCAAGTGTAACATCCAGGCAGATAGGAAGAAAGGGTTTTGCTCTTTTTAATATTTTTTTTAATCTGTATTTTTAGTGGTTGCCTTCACAAATGGGAATCACTCAGCTGGCTCCATCTGCTGAGGGTGCAGCATGTGAGCCACGCTCTGCCCCTGGTGCCTCTTGACCCCTTTCTGGGCGCTGCCAACTTGTGTAACTTGCCACGTGAGCAGATGGAGTGGACACAGAGGCTGCTGGGGCAGGTTCAGCCCCTTCTCTTTACCCAGAGGGTTTCTCAGAGCAGCTCAAGGCTGGCCGAGCTGCTGAAGTGGAGAGGAGAGCCTGATCACAGAGAAACCAAGCACAAACACACGTCAGTGAAACCCTGCTGGGAGTGCCCAGCTGAGCAGAGGCTGCAGTGCTTCTCCTGAGCTCTGTGCCAGCAGCTCCCCCTTCTCAGCCTGCAGCAAGAGGTCCTGGGCCAGAGACACCTTGGGCTGACAGAACTCAGTAGCTGCTACAGCTCGCTCTCTGTCCATTGTCTGCAGGCCCATGTCTGTCCTCCCCTCCTGGTCCCTTGCTGGCCTCTGCACTGTCACTGCACGTAAACCCACACTGGCCTTTTCCTCCTGGCAGACACCTGAGCCTCCCCAGTGACTCTGGGCTGTGCAGAGGGGCCTGTCCGAGGCCATGGGCGGGAAGCTGGTGTTGGGGTGCAGGCCATACAGCTGGGGGCTTTTGGGGGGCAGGTTGTCATCACTGTACACATGGTACCCCTAGGCCCAGGGGTGCTGCTGTTAGTGTAGCAAGCACGTGCAGAGGAGCCCAAGGTTTGCTCTGGCCTTGGAAAGACACCATCCCTCTCTGCTGGCGCTCTGTGGTGGGCTGGCGTTGCTCCTCCAAGGTGGTTCTTTCACTCACGCCTTACCCAAGTTTTTCCCTCGCCACCCCAGCCACAGGAATGAGTTTTGCAGTGATTTTGCATGTTTCCATGGCCTTGATGTGTTTTTTTCACTGCACACCCCCTTGGTTAGCATGAGGGAGCTCTGACTGGCACACGTTTTTCCCCAGCAGTGGTTTTCCAATGGCAAAATTGATCTTTCTGACCTTGTAACCCATGCTGGGAGGGATCAGAAGCCCCAGAGCCAAGTGTGTGTCCCCCTCCAGCATCTCCACACGATGCACTCGCTCAGGTAGTGCTGACACAGCCGCCGGGCCCAGTCCATGATCTGCCCCCTGTACTAGATTTCACCAAAGAGGTGCCGGAGATCGTCCCACGGCACCTACAGGGGGGCTCACCGTGGGGCCTGCAGGGCTCCCACAAGTCCCCTGCAGCCCGGGGGAGCTGCACGTGAGTGCAGAGCTGTGGGGTGGTGGAGCAGTGGCCCCTGGGTCAGCCTGTCCAGCACCCAGGGGGCTGACAGACCCTGCAGAGCCTCAGTGACAGGGGACCTTGTCTTGGGTGTCTCTTGAGGTCACCCACAGATTCTACCTTGTCCCGGGATGGGTGCAGCTGTACTCTCATACCCCTCATCCTGTCTTCATCCAGATGGTCTGTGAGGCCAGGGGAAAGCAGGGCTCTCCCCAGGGCGAGGCCTCAGTCCTGCTGCACCTGCGTTCTGGGGGCAGGCTTTACCTTTTAGGTGTAAAGTCATGTCCCAAAAACCAACCCCCCAAAGCACAGAGGTGTGGGCCACCCATCCAGCTCAGCCGGGCTGAGCACTCTGCACTCCACCAGCCAGAGGGAGCAGCTCCCCGGGAGGAGGGACAGGGCTGCTGGGGGGCTTTGTGCAGCCAGCTGCCGAGTTCTTGAGACCCCACGGGTGTCACGGTGGGCGTGGCGCAGGGGGGTGTCCTGCTGAGTCCCTCACCTCGGGGTTAGCCTCCAGCTGCTTGGAGAGGACGTCGATGGGTATGGTCAGGTGGCCGTTGTTGAAGGGGCAGGATCTGTTCCAGCCCTGAGTGCCGAGCTTGCGCCGCTCGGCCACCACCGCGTGGAAGGGCCAGAGGGCGACCAAGAGGCATCTGAACTCCATTTCTTCGCTGCACATCTCTAAAGTGTCCTGCAGGGGAGCCAGGTTCTCGTGTGAGTATGGCTATTGGCCATCCCTCCCTGGGAGAGGGTTAACACATGATGTCAGAGGAGAACTGAAGGTTGTTTAATAAAAAAGAAAGCATAAAATTATCTTTTAAAGATGTGCTTGTTAATTTTAGTTAGTTAATTTTTGCACTCGTTTGTTTATAAAAAAATGTAGGAATCCACACCCTGCTGGAAGTTGAGGCAGGTTGTTGGTGGCACCAAGCTGCAGCAGCTTGGCATTCAGCCTTGGAAAGGTGGCGGTGACTCGGCACCTCGCCAGTTTGGGACCCCTCGGGCAGCTCTGGTGACCCCCAAATCATGTCCTAACAGATGGGAGTTCTGGGCACCCCCAGGAGGGTGTGTTGAGGTGGGCTGGCTCCTGGCGCAGCATCCGTGTCTGAGTGACACCCCCAAAGATGCTCAGCCTGGGAACGCCGAGGGACGGGGTGAGCCCCACGCTGAGCCCCAGCGGGCGAGGAGCTGGCCGTGCACAGGGTGACCGTGGGCAGTGGGGGGTACCTGGTGAAGGGGGCCAGGGCTTGGTGCAGGGTGGTGGCCATACCCGTCGGCGGCTCCTTGGTCATTTTGGTGGAGGTTTCCAGCAGTCCCTTGGGTGATGTGTGCTCGGGGCTGGGGCTGGCTCAGCGCTCATCAACACCCACCCGTGCTGTCCTGTTCCATGATCTTCTCCAGTGTGCCCAGCCACCGGGCTACCAGGTGGATGTTCTGCAACAGGAACCCCCCCAACTCTGCTTGGGCTGAAGTAC
>NW_008586689.1:898-1261 GCF_000691845.1 Merops nubicus | reverse complement strand
CAGTGAGGGCAGGGGCCACCGTGCCCCAGCCTTGCCCACGGGTACCTGGTCCCTCCACCACCACAGAGAGCAAGGGGCAGCATGCTCCCCTCCCGTTTCCTGGAGCCCCCCTGTGCCCTTCACTGCCCCTGCTCAAGGTGGCACGGCCCCTGCCCCCTGCCAGCGGTGCTGCTGCCCCTGGTCCCCTCCCCGCTCCCGGCTCCGCCCCCACTGAGGACGAGCTGCATGGGCCGAGCTCTGAGACCGCGGGTACCAACAAACACGCCGGGATGGGCGAGCAGAGCAGTGGCCAACACCCAGCTGCCAACGGCCTCAGCCATCCAGGTACCACCCTGGTGCCAGCGGGGATTCTGCGGCCGGGGG
>NW_008586689.1:0-675 GCF_000691845.1 Merops nubicus | reverse complement strand
ACAGCTCCCACTGTCATGGGCTGGTGCTGGGGGGGCAGCAGCTCACCCAGGGCCTCCACGTCTTTCAGTGGGTCAATGCCAGGGGAGAGAATGAAGAACAGGGGCGTGGAGGGGCTGCTCTCCTTGTATGCCTGGAAGAGCTCAACGCTCCTTCCTTCCACATACTTGCTCCCCATCTTCTCTTCCACAAAGTTCCTATGGGAAAATAAAACCCTAACTGTGAGTCAGGAGCAGATGGGGTCCCTGGGTGCAGCTCTCCGTGGCAGAGTTCTGTGCTGTGTGCCCCGGGTGGGCATTGCCCCACCTGATGGCACAGGGCATCCTGTTTTTTTGGCTTTTTCTTCCACTCCTTGGGGTGCCTCCTTCTCCAGCACCTCCGATTCCACAAACTTCTTCCATGGCTTTGCTGAGCCCTGATCCAGAGGATCATATTTGCAGGCAGCAAAACTCTTGGTGAGTCCAGAGACCTCCTCACAGATCTCAAACACTTGGCTCCCCAGCATGCTTCCTTTCAGTCCTCCCGTCTCTGCCTTCTGCAGCTTCAGAAACTCCATGGTTGTCTGGTACAGCTCCTGGAGGGCACAAAGGACCATCCCACCCGGCTCCTCCAGGTGGCAAACCCCAGTTCCCTGGAGGAGCTCTGTGGGGCGTGTCCTGTGAGCTCACTGCTCCCGA
>NW_008586688.1:0-1065 GCF_000691845.1 Merops nubicus | reverse complement strand
GAAATAGAATACAATTCAAGTAGTCTTTTTTTTTTTTATGTTTTAAATGTATGGATATATAAGACAAAGCAAGTACAGAACTGTTTAACAGAGTGTCCCCATTTTTATTAGCAAGTGAGAGTATATCATAGGGAGATTTAATTGAGTCCCCCCCCTTTTTACGGTTCCTAGACAGAGAATATATATTATTTTTCAGCCCAACCTATTTTACAGCCCTCTGCCCACCTCTCAAACCCATCTGCTCACCGAGTCCCCAGCCTCAAAGCCAGAGACTTGCCTTTCATCCCCCCCAACCCCAACCAAATCTAATCCCAGCCCGGGTGCAACCCTCCTCATCCTCAGCTCCCCGGATGGGTGGGCACAGAAAGGAAGGTGGGGGGCATGGGGAAGGGAGATGGGGTCCAGTGAGGATGCAAAGGGCAAGAGAAGGAAAAGGAGATGGTGGAGCTGGTGCTTCTGCAGGGGGCTGGGCAGAGAGGGGCTCACCCACCCACCCCCCTGCCCACCCACCAGAGCGCGGGTGCGAGCAAGGCGTCAGGGTGGGGAAGAAATCGCGCTCGCCCAAGGTGGGCCGTGCAGCAGGGCCTCCAGTTGGAACTGGCAACACCTTCACCATTCAGTTTGTCTCTAGAACAGTTCCCTTTCCATCTAAATCGTGGCGGGTCTGGGGTTGTTTTTTTTTTTTTTTTGTGGGTTTTGGTGTTTTTTTTAAAAACCAGGATGCGTGGCGATGTATTTCGGTGTGTGCGTGCGTCTGTGTACATGAGTAACAGCCAACTAGCTCATATGGTCATGACCAAGCTATATTTCAGAAGAGAAAAGAAACACATTTATCACACTTTTCCTAAAACGAAAAGCTAAAATTTCAAGTTCAGTATTCGCTATCTTGTCCTTCCCTCCCCACCCTCCCTTGCTATTTCTGGGTTTTTTGTTTTTTTTTTTTTCTTCCCCTTCCAACTTACTTTAGCACCATAACACATTTTAAACATTACAATCCCTCTTCAGATACTACACAAAATGTCCCATAAAAATAGTGCTTTTTTTGCCAAAAAAGTTATATAATAT
>NW_008586687.1:0-204 GCF_000691845.1 Merops nubicus | reverse complement strand
TCGGGCTGGGGTGGGTTTCTCCTCCCCCATGTGTCCTGCACCACCAGCCACAGCAGAGCCCAGCTCGCAGGGTGGGACGAGAGGGATGCCAAGGGGTAGCCAAAAGTCGAGCTCCGAGGGACAGAACGCTGCCTTCACCAAGCTACCGTGTCTCGAGGCTGCCACCGCGTACCCAGCAAAAATCCTGCAGGGCCAAGAGCTGCC
>NW_008586686.1:2518-8912 GCF_000691845.1 Merops nubicus | reverse complement strand
AAAGCAGTACACTGATGCATGAGGAAAATCAGTAGAGAAGCTGGGCTATATAGCTGGAAGCTTTCTAGCAAAACATTTTGGAATTTCTGAAAGACAGTATGTCTGTGGTAAATATTTTTAAAGTACCAATGACTTGCATAAGTTCTCACATAGATGTGGCTCTGTCCCAAACCGAAACTGGAAGTAATTTTAAAACCTTTAACTGAAAATATTAAGAAATGTGTTGTAAGTTGATATACTTTATACACCAAATTTCAAAAATGTTCTCATTGCATATTATCTTCCTTGGTTTTACTTCTGTTTGTTTTAATTTCTGCTACAGATAGACAAGTAGAAGGAATCTAAAACCAGAAGGTGACTTTTCCCCCCATAATATTGATTCCATTTTCATATATTAAGTTCCTTTTTATTGTTATTTTAGAACACTTAATCAAAATGGACATGTGACTAAACTTCTGTTTTGAAAAACAAAAAAAAAACATTTTTAATTGAAAAATGTTGAAACATTTACATCCACTTCCACGTTAATATTTAAGAATACTAACTCTGCTATCAAAATTATAATCAAATTAACTAAACAACAAAGATACGCTAGAAATTTATAGAAATATGTTCTACATAAAGCACAACTGTGACCAGCAGACAACTTTTCCTGTTTATCAGATGCTCATAAGAATACATCAGTGCTAAAAAATGCTATTTTTTTTGTTCCAAGAACTGGAAGGTGCATATGGAGAAAAAAATGTTTGTTTCGCTTTTTAAACAACATACAAATTTCATTGCTTTGTTAGCTTAGTGGCAAGAAGAGAATAGGGAATTTGCATAAAATGAATACGAGAATGCACAGCTGGAAATGGATGTTAGCAAGCTACTGTTATCACTGATTACCTGTTGGAGTGATCTGCAGAAAACTCTGTCTGCTTTGTCCAAATCATGAGTGCTGTTTGTCCACTGTTGAAACACTTTGCATTGGCTCTGTTTGATGCATATTGTCCTACTTGGGTTTCTTAGGGCTCAGATTAAAGACTCAGTTAAGGAATATTTATCTGTTTATTCATGAGACTTTGAATTGGTACCGAGGCCTGTACTCTAAATCAATGTAGAACTGATGCAGCACCTAATGAAAAAACAACAAGGCTTTCAGACATTCCAAGAGTGTCTGTGATGTAACTAAAAATATTAGAGCTGGAATTTTCAAAGGGGACAAAATTATTTTAATATCTCACTTCCAAGACACTTTCAGCAAGTGTTTTGGATTTACCTCTATAAGGTTTTTCAAACATTTACAAATTAATCCTGTGGTTTAATTATAGTGTGATGTATTGATTTAAAGGACTAAACTCATGTCCTCACATAGAAATCCCATAGGTTTCAGGAGATGTCATATGTTCGTGTAGGTATCTGATAAATAAGAATGCAAATAAAATTGAACTATTTTTTAAAAAATAATGAAGATTAATTTTGAATTGGGATTTTGATACACATTAATGAAATCAGATTATTTTTATTTTGAGAATTGAACAACTCTTCTCTGATCTGTTAACATCTGTCCATATTTATCTAAACATAAGACTTAATCTTTATCTTTTTCAATCTTTTGTTTTGTACTTTTAACAAAGCACAAAAATACTATCTGGCCTAAATTTGTCTTGCTATTTAAAATCATAAAATTGCACAACTGTCACTAAACTCTTAGTCCAAATGTGCTCCTTCACTGAGGAGCTCCAAGCAAATAGGTTAATTTTTGAGCTAAAGATTGTTGAACTTTTAAACAGAATTAATACCTATAATTGAATGTCATAATGGAAAACTTTTTTATTTTTCTGATTTTAAGCTGATTGTTGTTTGGTTTTTTTGTTTGTTTGTTTGTTTGTTTTTAAATTCTGATTCTGTAAATACTACAAAATTTAGACAGCAACATCGTAACTCCAAAGGAGAAATCATCCAGCTAAAAATGAATTACTCAATTTAATTTATCTAAGTGACATTCCGTTTAGAAAAGCTGGTCTTGTAGAGTTTTCTGTTTTCTTCTTTTCTGTTCTTGTAAGGAGAATTATGTTATTTGCATGCTTGAAAGCATGTAAAGTTAGGGAAAGCTGGCCAACGTTAAATCCATTTTACCAGATGAAGGTTGTAGCTTCTTAGTATACTGCACGCTCTTAGTTCTAATGACTTCTTATTTTTCTTTTGAGATTTTAAAAATAAGTCAGTGAAAGCAAAACCTTTTCATAGAATTACAGTACAGTAACATCAACATGTAAAAACCAGAGTATCCTGAACACTTCTAGAAACAGTATTTGTGAAGCTCTTACAGTGTAAATAAGAATGACTAAATAACAAGTCGTAGGTGAGGTACAGGGATACCACTACTGCTAGTGAGTACTACTGAGTCTACTAGAGACACTGTAATTTAGTTTTTATTATTATTATTACTTTACTTCACTTGTTTGCAGTACTTTGGCCTTCTTATAGGACTACAAGTTAAGATGTGTAATTTGCCCGAAATGAAACTAAGGTGAAATTTTTATAAATTAAGTGTTTCACAGGATCATATTATATTACCAGTGAAGAATCACTTACATGTAATTGGAAGTACATCTACTTCAGGAATTATACTGACCAATGCTAGAGATTTGTAGGGTAGGCAGCCAGATTTTACATATGCTCCATAACACTGAAAATGCTATACCTTTAAAGCTAGAAATCTTGTTTTCAGTGATGCCTAGTGGACACCTCAGACACACATTCTTTTATTCTAGCTGTCTACAAAGTGGAGAGCATTATTTTATTTGCCCATCATACTTTAAAGTCTTCAGTCCTTTTATACAGCAAGAAACTCTTACATATAGCGAGAGAGAAAAACAAGAAAAGTGACAGGATAAAAGGAAAGTAGAATCACTGAGGCTTAACTTCATAGAAGAATGGCATAGAAAATGGGTTTGTTCTGACTTTCCATCAAGAACAATTAATCTACTAGATTGGTTTCAGTTAACTTACAAGGAGACAACAAGAACAGTGTAACTAAGTGATGCATTGGATCAGTTTCACAAATTATATTCAGTCTAATAGCAGGGAGCAAATTATTTTTTCTCGCACAAATGAAAAGGTATAGGCATGTTAAAGGAACAGAGGATAAAAGACTATCACAAAGATTATCAAAGGATGGAACTGATTTTGTTGTTATTTAATTCACAAAGTGTGAAAAATAATTATATATGTCTTTTTTTCCAGATTAACTCCACCAGTAAATTGTATTAGAAATTTGAAGCTAAGAAGCAAATAAAACTACTACTGAATGTCTTCCTGTGACAACCGACATGTCTTCAGAGTGTCAGGGAAGATGGAGTGTACTTAACAATTTACTTTTAGAAGGGCTGCTATAACACAGTCTATGGTATAATAATGTTCCAAATGGTTTCATGTCTTCTGAGTATGTAGAAAGATTCTGCATACTTCAGTTCTAAAAAAAACCCAAAGCAACCAACTACTGATCTGATTCTGATGTCTGATTTTCCTCTAGACCTTTCATTATCTGGAAACAGTATGTATCAAATATGGAATTAGATATTCTCAAGGTTTACACACAATGTCTAGTGGCCTTGAATATAAGTAAAGATTTTATTTTTTGGAAGTTAAGTCATGTAAGAGAGAATTTTCCATGAGCTATTGAGAAAAATCAAACTAACCAGCATATTCTAGCTTTCCTAACTCAGAATAAATAACTGCATCTCGTATTTTATTTCTGATATGGCAATGAAGCAAACAAAGGAATGGAAAGCCTTTTTTTGCTGGATGTGCCGTAATCTAGCAAACTGCTGGATCTGATACACATCTATCTCATTTTCTATTTCTTTTTCACAAAACTCTAAATTTTTTACTAGTTTTAAACCATTTAGTTTTCTGCTTGAATTTAGAATCCTTGTTAAAAAAAAAAAAAAAAAATCAGTTTTTGCATTTGTTGTTTTGTTTTGTTTTGTTTGTTTGGGGTTTTTTCTGTTATTTTTCCTTCGTTCCAGACAAGTACTCAAGACTTTTAAAAATTGCTGTTCTGCGTCATAATTAAAATGAATTAGCCTGTAGGTGGAATGTTCATGTAGAGGTGTGATTAACATTTATGCTCAGGTTTGTTCAGAATTACATTGTCTTATTTGTGTGGTTTTGTTTGTTTGTTTGTTTGTTTGTTTTTTGTTTTTTTTTAAATTTTAGGGTAATTTATTTTCTGCCTGTCTGTTGGTTGCTCTCTTTCCTAAATAGTCAGAAAGAATGTAGGTCTAAGATTTCAAGGGATATAGATGCTATATATGGACTGTAGAGACAATCACAGTGTCAGTAAATATGCAGCTATTTATAAAATGTAGAATTGCTCTCAAAGAGAAAGCCAGAGATTTTTCTCAGAGATTATCCCTCATACTGATGAAACTGTATTATTTAGATCATATAAAGAGGGGAAACGTCTAATCAGTAAGTAATATTTATGTATTTAGAAGATTAACAGAAACATTACTGGCCAAGGCAGTTAATGATATCCAGCATTTCTTGACACTTTTCAGTGCTGATGAAGTATGTGCAACAGAATTACCTCTAACCAGTTTAAAGCTCTACTACTTATTTTCTGATATCAGCTCTGATGAGACTGCCTACATGCCCAGATGTTGTGGTCAAAATCCAAGGTGAAAACCACATTAAGTCATCAGGTTTTGGACATCTACAGCTAGGTAAAGGTTATTTAGTCAGCTAATTTCTATTGAGGTATGTAAATTCCCATTAAAGTTCACTTGTCTTAAAGGTGCCAAGCCATTTTTCTATGTTTGATCTGCTTGTCGGTATCAAAACTGCCTAATATTTTCAACATTAGTATCTCATTTCAGTAGGAATTAACCACCTAATTTACTTGGTGAATCTGTTTTGGCAAAGCAGTGTTTCACAAATAAATTGTTTCATTGGAATAAAGGGCTTTGAAGTTACCTACTGATTTTAAGAAATATTTCATGAAGCAAAGTTGATAGAAGGTCTTTATTTAAAAGTCAAGTCTAAAGTTTTCACAAGGTCTATTGGAAGGAATGTGCTATAAAGACCAGACAATTTGATGGGCTGAATGTGGCTTGTGTTGCCTATCATATTTTATGGTACTCCTAAGGTCCTGACATTCCTGAAATTAACCATCCTATCATTTTTTAAATAGAATATGATAACTAATTAATGCCTTGGCCCTGTATTTTGCAAATGTTTACATTAATTTTTATGTATCACATTTGAAGAGATGGTTACTGACTTCTGATTGGAAAACAAAAAAATGAAATTCAACTTGATGTATTCAAAATCCACTGAAAACTTCACCTCTACCTTGATAATACACATACAAATGTTTGTCTCAGGACAATCATGGTGGAATCTAAACTGTCTTGGACCCAGATCACAAAAAAAAAAACAAGAATTTGCTAGTCAGAAGACAAAAGGGTGCTAAACACAGAAAAAATCTATGCCATAATATCCATCCAGCTGGTTAAAGCCTTAGGAAAAGATTAATAGTTATACTACAAATTAAAATGTGAATATAATAATGTAATTTTATACCACTTTCATTGTAATTGAAAAGGTGTAATGGGAGAGATGGATGAGGTTAGAAATGTGCAAGTAATGAAGTACCTCAAATTGTGAACACATGGGTAATTAAAGGGAAACTAATCTCATGCAAAATAGTATTGGGCATTTGCTAATCAAATGATAATGTTAATCTTGCTATCTAAGAAACTAATTTTCTATTCCAGACATTTTACAGTTTTATAATGCATCATGTTATGTTTGTTACTGTGGACTTTAATTGGAAAGTGTTGTTTCAGGGCCTGTGCAAAATGCAGGCTGACATATCCTAACAATGCTTTATTCAAAGGATTGTATTTAATTTTATTAGAATCATACTTTTTAATATAGGTTTTGTACTTAAATTTCTTAGAAAATGTCAGGCTTTTTTGCATTTGGCATTGTGATGTTTAGTCATTGTATTTACCATATACCTTTTTCTTAAATTTATGTAGAAATATCTATGAATATTTTCCATGGCTAATCCTTGTAAAACCACTTCTTGTGAATAATACTTTTTTGCATATACATTAAAGACAGAATGAAATGACACAAAGTTTTTATTTTTCTTAGAGTTCAGTTTTCCAGTTGGACAACCCCTAGAGTCATATATTATCATTCAGGAGGGTAGTGAAAATTGGACTGGATCAAGGAAGATGTCACATTCCTTCATTTGAAAATTAAATTGCCAATAAGTGTAGTATGCATCAGTCACAATTAGATGACAAGATGTCAGGTCTCAAAGTCAGACTGAAAAGCCTGATGTGAAGACTCCTTGAGCCTTGTTTTTCAAATATATGTATTAAAAAGGTAG
>NW_008586686.1:0-2487 GCF_000691845.1 Merops nubicus | reverse complement strand
CTGAAAAAGGAGAGGCAAGCACCGCTGACTTAATCTTTAAAATCTTCATAACTTAGTTTCAGAAGCCTATAATTTATGCTTTGTGCTAAATATGCTCAGGTAATGCATTTTATTCTTTGAAGTTCTGAATACAAGCTACAAAACCATCTACAGCAACATAAGCATTCTCTCCAATAAGTACTATTTAATAAGAAAAACGAAAACAAATACAAAAAATAAATTTTACAATCACATTTCAAATCACACTATTAATCTCAGTCAACAAGATATGGAGGTAAAGTGAAATAACTATATAGGAAACTTTCTATACAGTTCTGATACAAATCTATTTCCAAATTCATCAGTGCTTAATCTATCTCTAACTGAAAATGTATACTTTGCCAAGTGTTGTGCTACAGTACTTCACATTAAAATTCTCTTTAATTTTCCAGCATTCTGGAATGTATGTTAAATAAACTTCTTTTTTTTTTTTTTTTTTTTTTTAAATAATTTTAGTTGCCCTAGTGGTGATTCCAAATAACTTCCAGTTGTATAAATCCTTTCTTAGCACAAAGTGCATGGCAGGAAACCAGGTGAGTAAGTTAATTAGTGGCCACAGAGATTGAAGAAAAATTACTACTATCTAGGTAAGATTCACTTTAGAAATAAAATAAAAATCCACTGTTGTAAACTGCTTAGGTTTTTAGTTTTGTTTTAATCAAAACCATATTCACACAGTAATTCAATTTGTCTGACATTAATCAGAAGCTGCAAATACAAATAATGAAAATGGTTCTCATTAATAGGTAGGCAGCTGGATTTGCTCCATAAATATTTCAATGGAGAAGTCAATCCATAATATTATTGATTCAACATGAAATAAAAAGTGTCTATTTTTCACTTGCTGAGTGCACAAGAACTGACATTCTGCTAATGGGAACCGCATATCCAGCAAGAAACAAATTATATTCATGTGAATCTTGTTGTGGTGACTTCAAATCCCACAGATGATGTCAGGTCAAATATGAACCTGTATGGGAAAACAAAAGATGAAGAGTCAAATGGCTTCAGGTACTTATGCTGGTAGTTCAGCAGTTGATTTTTTTCCATCCAGTAAGCTGTGAACTTAAATCCTTTCATGGTTCAAGGAGTCATTCTACAGCTGGATATAATCAGTTCCAAAGTCTTGATATAATGTTCATTAAAAAGACCATGAAAATTCTGAGGGAAAGTAGATGTTTTTAACTGTGATATCTAGACAAACTTTTCATCCAGAAAAATCTTTGATACACATTGACTTGCTTTCTGAAAATAATCAAATACATCTGTTCAAAGATAAGTAAGAGAGCACAAAAAAAAGTCACCAAATCATAGAATCATTCACTGGGTCATCTAGCTCAGCATCCTGTTCAAAACAAAGTCAAAACTGAAATGATGGAATTAGTTCAATTGGGTTTTGAAAACTGTCAAGCACGGAGACTGTGAAGTATATCTGGATGACCTACTCCAATGCTTAATTATACTTGAAGAATTCTCTCCTTGTATCTCATTCAACCATAATATGTCAAATTATAACCAGTGCCTCTTTTCCCTGCTGCGCACATCTCTCACAGATGGAATGATGCATTTCACTCATAAGAAAGAAGTAGTAATATGTTTACTGATATAAAACAGTGATTTAGCAAAGTTTTCTACAAATACAACAGTGATTTAACAAGATTCACAGAATCACAGGATTGTAGGGGTTGAAAGTAACCTCTGAAGATCATCTAAGTCCACTCCCCTGCCCAAGCAGGTTTGCCTGGATCAGGTTGCACAGGATTGCATCCAGGTGAGTTTTGAAAGTCTCCAGAGGAGACTCTGCCACCTCTCTGAATAGCCTATTCCAGTGCTCTGTCACACTCAAAGAAAAAAAAAAAAAAATTCCTCACGGTCAGATGGAACTTCCTGTGTTCCAGTTTGTGCCTGTTGCCCCTTGTCCTTTCACTGAGCACCACTGAAAAGAGACTGACCCCATCCTCTTGATACCCGGCCTTTAGATATTTATAAGCATTGATAAGATCCTCTTTGTCTTCTCTTCTCCAGGCTAAACAGACCTAGGTCTCTCAGCCTTCCCCTGTAAGACAGATGTTCTGGTCCCCTAATCACCTTTGTAGCTCTCCACTGGTCCAGTAGCTCCCTGTCTCTCTTGAACTGGGGAGCCCGGAACTGGACACAGTGCTCTAGATATGGCCTCACTAGGGCAGAGTAGAGGAGGAGGAAAGCCTCTCTCAGCCTGCTGGCCTCACTGTTCATAATGCACCCCAGGATACCATTGGCCTTGTCTACAAGAGCACACTGCTGGCTTGTGGTTAATTCCTTGTCCACCAGGACTCCCAGGTCCTTCTCCACAGAGCTGCTTTACAACAGGTCAACCCCTAATTTGTACTGGTGCATTTGGTTATTGCTCCCCAGGAACAGAACTCTACAATTCCCTTTGTGAACCTGTTGTGGTGAGCAGAGCCCACC
>NW_008586685.1:2842-3199 GCF_000691845.1 Merops nubicus | reverse complement strand
GCCCTGGTGCCCACGGGGCATCTCCCGGGCTCTGCCCCAGCCCCAGCTCTGCTCTCCCCTCCAGGAAGAAGATCTCCTGAGCAGCGTGTGCAGGGAGGTCGTCGAGAAGTGGTCTGAAGCTCAGGCTGCTGACACTGAAGAGAAGAAGGAAGGTAGTGTGGCTGCTCCCCCCCCCCCCGGCTTTCCCCCCTAGGATTGCTTTCCCCTGTAGGATTTTGTTCCCTTTCCCAAACCCCCAGGGCCTTGGCTCGGGGGACAGGGGCTCTGGCTGTGGTGTCAGCTGCCCCTGGGGCTCCAGTCCCTGCTGGTTTGGAGAGTGGGTGTTTAGCTGCACCCAGGGGAGCTGCGTGGCCCCTT
>NW_008586685.1:2322-2814 GCF_000691845.1 Merops nubicus | reverse complement strand
CAAAGTCTCCTCAAACTCTCCTTTTTTGGCATAAGTGCTGGTGGGGGCAGCTCTGTGAGGCTGCTGCTCTGCTCCCAGTCGTGTCTGTGTCCCCAATGTTCCTCTGCACCCTGGGGTTGTCCCCCACCTTCAGCTGTGGGCACAGGGGCCTCCCTGGGCAGAGCTCTGGAGCGAGCACAGGGGGGGTCACAGGCTGGAAAGATTTTGCTGGTGTGAGCACCCTGCGTGGGTCAGTGTCACCCTTCAGCTGCACAGACCCAGCCACAGCCTGGGGCTAAGGGGTGTCCCTTTTGGCTCATCCTGCTTCTTCTTTGCTTTGTAGTTTTTGGTTGGCTCTGGTGGCAAAGAGAGAGTTGTCCCAGAGTGCTGGCACCTAGGAGGAGTTCTCCCACTGAGGTTTCCTGGCTAAACCTCAGTGTTCTGGGGTGCTGAGCCTGGAGCAGAGGAGGCTCAGGGGAGACCTTCTGGCTCTGCACAGCTCCTGACAGGAGC
>NW_008586685.1:0-2078 GCF_000691845.1 Merops nubicus | reverse complement strand
CGGGGCAGGGGGGACCTGGAAGTGCTGGGGGATGATTTGACTTGATGAACTTAAAGGTCTCTTCCAACCTAAACAATTCTTTGGTTCCACAAATCTCTCTCCCCTCCTCTTCACAGAGGAGGCAGCTGAACCACACAGCTTTCCCCAAAAGTTCACTGAGCTCTGTCCTGGCCTCGAGTCTCCTCTGGTGGGGACAGGGCACAGTCCCCTGCTCCCTGCAGTGACAGGTAGATCCCTCTCCTGGGGAGCTGTGGGGGTGCAGCTGCTGCAGGACCCCAGCCTGGGGCCAGGCCCTTGGGAGCACAGGGGTTTGGTGTGTCCCTGGGGCTCAGTGTGTCCCTGGGGTTTGGTGTTTGACGGGTCCCCGGGGCAGCCAGGAGCTGCTGAGAACAGCAGCTTTCTCTAACAAACTAAAACGAATTTGGTGTCAAACCCCAAATGTCATTGGAACTGTGTGTTAGAGGTAAATCAGCCTCTGCTTCCCTGGGTGGGGGCAGGAGAGGGAGAATTAAACTGCTCGGCTGCTCCAGGCTTCAGAACTTGCACCTAATGTGGTTTTAAGTGTGCAGCTGAATGATCGTGGCCTCTCTGAGCCAGAAGATAATGTAATTTAGAGTAAAGTGGATTTTCAGAGAATCATTATGGTTGGAAAAGACCTCTAGGATCATCAGGTCCAACCATCAGCCCAAAACTCCCATGGCCACTAAACCATGTCGCCAGGTGCCACCTCCACACGTGTGTTGACCCCCCCCAGGTCTGGGGACTCCCCCCCCTCCCTGGGCAGCCTGGGCCAAGGCCTCACCACTCTGCCAGGAGAGAAATTCTTCCTGAGATCCAACTGAAACCTCCCCTGGGGCAACTTCAGCCCATTGCCTCTCGTCCTATTGCTGGTTCCTTGGGAGCAGAGCCCAACCCCCACCTCACTCCAGGCTCCTGTCAGGAGCTGTAGAGTTGCAGTTTCACTAGTTCAGGTCTTACTGATAACAGGAGTTTCCCTGTGACACTTCCCTGGCCCCAGGAGGAGCAGGTTCTGCCCGTGGCTGGCACAGGGGAGGCTGTTGTGGTGCTGGTGCTGCCCTGGGCTGTCCCCTCGGGGGCTCTGCAGCAGCTCCTGCCCCCTCGGACCGAGTTCCCCTGGTGAGACAGCTCGTGGGAGGAGGGGGATGGTGCTGGGGGAGGCTTGTCCCCGGGGCTGGAGCCTCCTGGGCCCCGTGGGTGTTGGCAGCGGCGCCCTGCGGCCCCTCCTGCCTGCGGGGCCTGGCTGAGCTCTGCTGCTCCCCCCAGATGAGATCCAGGCCATCGCCAGCGTGATGGAGAAGCAGGCCAGGATGGTGGTGAGGCCGAAGGCAGTGTCTCAGGAGGAGAGGCAGAGGAAGGCTGCTCTCCTGGCCCAGTACGCCGACGTGACCGACGAGGAGGAATATCCTTCCCTGCCCAGCCAGCCCGGGGCTGTGGAGGACAATGTTTGTTAACTGTCTCCTAAAGCCTTTTCCACCTTTGGGGGTGTGCTGGGGAGAACTGGGGAAAATTTTCAATCTTCCTTCTCCACAGCAGAGTAACTTCCATGGAGAAAAGCTCCTGGTTTGTCGAGTGCCACGAGCAGATGCTCCTTCACCTTCTGTAACTGCTCAGGAGTTAATTACTGACTTCATCTCTCACTTTTGGGTGAGAAACCCATGGAAGAGATCTCTTTAGAGACAGTGTGTGTAGGGCGAGTGAGTTGGTTCCCTTTTCATGGTGCTGAAGCACAAGTTCTCCCTTGGGAGTGCAGCTGAGCAGGAGGGAATCAGACCCAGGGCTCGAGCAGCAGGGGGCTGAGCGTGGGGTTCACACTCACCTGCTCCCCAGCTCTCTGCATTCGTTCTTAGCTTCTTGTTGCTTGATAAAATGGTTCTTCCAGATGTTTTGGGTGAAGTGTGACCGTAGAGAGGCACAGGTTTGTTACTGGCATCCTTATTTCCTTAATTCTCTCACTGGTGAGGATGAACAAGACGGATCGACCTCGGCAGTAAACATTGGATCAGAAAAATGTATCCTTTGAATTCGGGGTGACTCGGGGTGTTTGGAGGGAAGGCAGC
>NW_008586684.1:13720-15692 GCF_000691845.1 Merops nubicus | reverse complement strand
CCCTGGCCCTGCAGAGTCCTCCTGGGGGCATGGCTACCCCTGCCCCTGGGCCAGCCGGGTGGGACCCAGGCCTGGCAGGATTGTTCAGCCCAAGTGATTTTTCTAGAATCAAATGAGCAGCAGCAATCTGCCACTTACCATGGCAGGGGGGTTGGAACTACATGACCTTTAAGGTCTGTTCCAGCCCAAACCATTCTGTGGTTCTTTCTGACTTGCTCAGAGCTGTTGTCAGCCGACAGAGATGACGTTAATTGTGTATCAAAGGACACGTGCAAGACCTGCTCTCCTACCTCCTCCTCCTCCCCCAGCCGAGTCAAGGCAGACAGGTGCTCCTTCACCTGGTGTCTGCGCACGTCAGTGCTTTGGGCAGCCAGGTCTCTGTGGGGAAATGAGACCTGAGCAGGCACAGGGCTGTTGGCACCCAGCAGAGATGCAGCAGCTTAACCCCGTCATTAAACTGTGCTGTGTTGTCTCCAGTACACCTTGGAAAAAAGCTGTTACTAAGCCTCAGGGACAAATTTCAGGGCTGCTTAATCTCCAGGAAGAGGCTGACTCAAAATACTAGATAACGAAGGCCTTGCAGCAAAACGTCTGCCTAAAGCTCTGACCCTGAGGTGACTCAGCTCAGGGGGATCTCAGGACACAGGCATCTCTGCTGAGGGTTGGCAGACAGCCTGGCAGGGCCAGCAGCACCTGGGGTGCTGTGCTGGGTGCTTCCCTAGCCTGTGTGGGGGCTCTTTCATGAGCCCTCTGGGTAGTGGATAGCCACCAGATTAGTGTGGAGGAAGAGCTGTGGGGTGGGTAGGAGGATGGAGCCCCCCCTAGAGATGTACTTGGTGGCAGCTGGGGTCATGCTGTCTGCTACACTTTGCCACCTGAGCTGGCACGAACAGGTACAGTATCATCCCGTGCATGGAAGGGTCTGGAAGAGGCTGTTTCTGGCTACAGGACTTGGTGCCACCCTCCCTCCTGTGCCACGTTTCCCCCAGCAGCACGCGAGCATTGCATGCCCCTCCTGAGCTCTCGTGGCCTTTCTGCCCTCATCCCTTGACTGTAGCTTCCTTCTCCTGCAGCACCATGGTGGGGCCCAAGTGGACATCTACGAGAAGCTGCCTGTTCCCTTTGGGCTCGTGCGTTTTGGGGTGGCCCCAGACCACCCCGAAGTGAAGGTTGGTGCTGGCTTCCTCCCCTTGCCCCTGTGGGTGAACATGAGGGGCGTGGTGGGTGCGGGTGAGGCAGCTGCAGTCCCTTGTGATGCCTCCAAGGCTTACAGTGATCTGGAGCTGGAGATGACCCAATCTCCTTATCTGTGCTGTGGAGGTCCAAGTCTCCTTGTCCATGCTGAGATGCAGCAGGGCCATGGCTGGGAGATATGGGACGTCTGGAATTAGGGCTCTGGACAGCAGGTCAGACCCAGGGGTGTGTGATGGGAAGTGCTGCTCAGCTTGGCCTGGAGCACCACCGAGGAGCACAGATGGGTTTCTTTGCATCAGGAAACTTTATGCCAGCAGGATCTCACCCGCTTGCTGCAGTTGCTGTTTGCCTGTGCTCGGTGTGGACCCATCTGGGTGCTGGGGAACACACAGGCCTGCTGGTAGGGGTGATGGAGCTGGGTTGCAGGTGCACAGTGGGGCAAGGAGAAGCTAAACCAAGGAGCTCTTTGAAATCAGCCTGGCAGCAGGTGTGAGTTGTACCCAGGGTTGTGTGCTGTGGCTGAGATGGGCTGGAGGTGGCTGGAGTGGTAGGACACAGGAGATCCAGACACAGGAGTATCTTGCAACAGTTTCCTCTAGTCCCTGGAGATCACCAGACCATAATGCCTGGATCCCTTTGAGCTGAGAGGTGAGGGGTTTGGGCAGGTTCTGCAGTATGATGGTATCCATCCTGTTACCAGCTGAGTCAGGCTGGAGCTGCAGGGGCAGGGGTGGTGGCTTTGCTGTTTAGCCCCAGTCTGGGTGCGATCCTGCCCTGC
>NW_008586684.1:9295-13173 GCF_000691845.1 Merops nubicus | reverse complement strand
GTGACGGGCGCAGCCCGCGGCATCGTCCCCCGGGAGCTCGGGAAGAGGGCTGGAGAGAGGTGTTTCGGGGTGCCCTAGCACCCTGGTAAGCGCTCCCCGGCCTCGGGACGGCTCAGATGGGATGAGGCTCCTCTGAAGCCTTGCGGGGAGCGTAGCGTCAAACGCAGGTCCCAAAACCCCTCTGCAAGGGGCAGCAGTTGAGGAGCCTCTTCCCTGCAATGGCCAATCCCTGTTTCAGCCTGACGTGGGTTTGTCCTTCCCGGTCAGTCCTCAGCTTGTTGTTCTCTCCCGTGGCCCAAAGTGGTCAAGTTTGGCTCTGGATCCCAGGGGGGATGGAGTGGATGGAGCCCCTGAGCTCAGGCTGTGTTTAAGCCCCTCCATTCAGTATTCCAGGCCTTGGGAAGGGCTGGCAGCTGCTCAGGGTCCCTGGCAGCAGCTGGAAGGGGACATTGGTGGTTTGGTATCAAACCCTGCACACAGTGCCATCTCTGACTGTGTCTGCTCCCTCCCCAGAGTTACGGTGCTGAAGATAACAGGGTGCTGGGGATCCCAGGGGAGAACCTCCCTGGAGTTTATTCAGCCCGAGCATTCGTGGGCTGGTACAACGGGCTGCCCGAGAACCAGGACGTGAGTACAGTGGGGTGTTTCCCTGCCCTTCCTTCCTCCCTGTCCTGTGGGGTGTTTCCCTGCCCTTCATCCCCACGTGGGCGTTCAGCCCCAGATTAAGTCCTGAAAGGCCCACAATTGGAGAAGATTATCAGGTGCCATGTTAAATCCTTAGAAGGTAGAAATGTGGACAATTTGCACATCAGTGAGAGTGGATTAGCTGGCTCTGTAGGCTGGCAGCACGTTTTGGCCAGGACAGATGGGAACCTGGCAGAGATGATGCTCTGCTTTGACCTAACGAGGCCAAACCAGCTCCTGCTCCCAGAGATGCCATCACAGGAAGAGAGACCCACTGGGGTGCCCAGAGCTGCTGTGTTACTGTGGCTGCTTGGGGAGGAAGCTGGTGTGGAGTTCCCCCATCTGCACCATCTCAGTTTGGGGGAAAAGAGAGGCGGAAGGGAATTGGGGTGGCAGGAGCGGGTCTGAGGGGGCAGGCCCCATGCAGGCTGGGTGGATGGGCTGGCAGATGGGTCTTTCTCCCCACAGCTGAAGCCCGACCTGAGCTGCGACACGGCGCTGGTGCTGGGTCACGGCAACGTGGCGCTGGACGTCGCCCGGATCCTCCTGTCCCCCCTGCATCTCCTCAGGGTGAGGCACAGCACCAGGGAGCCAGCCTGGGGCCCAGGTTCACTCCCTGCTCTGTGGGTGCTGGTTCCCACCCGTCTCGGCAAGCCCTCAGACTCTCCTGTCTTTGGGATCTTCCCCCAGGGAAGGCGGCTGCCTCTCGGGTGCACCCTATGGATTCACAGTCCACAGGGAGAGACCTGAGGCCGTGGCCGTGCCTTGGGTAACGCTGCAGAGCTCTTTGGATTGCTGCTGGTACCTCAGAAGTTGGCAGCTGAGCTTCATCCCTTCCTTTAGAAGCTTGTCCTGTTGGGATTTTTATTTTCTTTGCTACTGTAGCTGAGGGTTGCTGCCTGGTTTCTGCTGGTAGCACTGGGGACACTGGTGGCTGGTCCAAGCTGGTGGACCTCTCCTTCTGCTGCCATGCTGCCCTATAGGTGGCTGGGAGCTGGTGTGCACCAGCTGCTCCATCCAGCTGCTGCCCCAGATGTTGGCAAAGACTCTTCCTCCTGGAGAAACACCGCAAGGGTTGGTACAGCTCTGCAACAACCTCCTGTATTAGTATCTAAATTAAATTAAAAAAACTGAACTGGGAGGCACTGCCAACCAGTTTGCTAAAGCCAGCTGGGAAGCAGTGCTGCAAAGGACACAGCACTGGAAATGAATGCTAGGGTGTGCAGGCAGTTTCTGTTAAGAATATTGGTCTGGAATGGTTTCTCCTGGCTACCTAGTGTCCTTCCCATCGTGTCTTCTCTAAAAAAAGATCTTCTCGTGATCTAGACAGATGTGCACGATTCAAAGTGTGTGGGGTTGCTGCAAGATGCCAATGATCAGTCGAGCCCTGGCAATGATTGAGTTTGTGCTTGGAGCTGCCTGGGGCAGGCAGGCAGTGAGCTGAGCTGTGGTTTGTGGGGGTTTCACCCAAATGCCTGCATGTCCTGAGCTAGGAAGTCACTCAACAGCATCTGCAGGCACCTCAAAATGGAGATCACGGAGATCCGTTAGCCCCAAGGTTAACCTGCCTGGGTGGATCCCCTGAGGCATTCTCCTGGGTGCTGGCTCGTTACCTCTGGTGCATTATGGCCTTGGAAAGTACATTCAGCAATGAGGGACCAGCTGTGCAAATAGCTCTGTGCAAAGGGAGATGACTTGTTTTCCGTCCTCGCCCGGGCTCTCGGCATGCACAGCCACTTTTCTGCTGCTGTTTCACCTTCAGAGGCTGTGCCTTCCCCCAGCTCCCTCCAGATCTGCCCTCGGCCCACTCCTGTCTCTGTCTTGCAGAAGACAGACATCACTGACAGCTCCCTGGCAGCTCTGGCCTGCAGCAAGGTGAAGCGAGTCTGGCTGGTTGGGAGGAGGGGACCTCTCCAGGTTGCTTTCACTATCAAGGTAAGGCCGGGGGCTGGAGGGCACCTCCCTGCTGGGGAGAGGTGGTCTGGGGGTGGGTGGGGAACCCAGGGGTCCTCCTTCCTGCACCCCTTTGCTAGCTCCTAGCCTTGCTAGCTCCTAGCCTGAACTGCTGGGGAAGGGGGCCTGGGGCTGCTGGACAGCCTCTCTGTGCTGGAGGTAACACCTTCCTGCCTCAAATTGCCAGGAGCTGCGGGAGATGATAAACCTGCCTGGGACCAGACCTGTCCTGAACCCTGCTGACTTCACAGGCCTTGAAAATGCTATCAAAGGTGAGGGAAGTGTGCCACACTCCTCTGGACAGGGGCTCAGCTTGGCAGGCGAGCATCCAGGAGTGATCTGGAGATGCTCAGAAGGTACATCACAGAACCTCTTGCTTAACCTCTGCTTAATACATGGCATGTGAAAGCCAGGTGACTATGGTGTGGCTCATCCTCAGAGTGCTAGGAGGCCACGAAGACAAGGGAACAGCCTGTTTGTGCAGGCCCTTTGCTGCTAGGGAGTGACACTTAGTCCCTGAGTGATGAGGGCAGGATGTTCAGGAGGGCTAGGGGAACCATGCAGGAGAGAGATCCCAAAGCTGTTGATTTAAGAGCTTCCTGCAAAGCTGAAAAGAAAACGCCAAGTTCAAGGGTGTCCAGAGACTTGCTCTTCTCCACAGGCTGCTGCCTCCGAGCACCAGCAAGACAGCAAAATCGCAGGCTTTGATTTGTGTGTCCCACTGGCCTCAGGCCTCAGGAGCTCTTGTGGTCACTTTGACTTGCAGTTTGTCATCTCAAAGGCGTGGGGCTGCTGTCAGCATGACAAACTCCAAGCGGACACTCACACACCACTGAAACTGCCTTGGCGTGGCCTTGGCTCCGTGCTGTGTCCCGGGGGGGCTTTTGCTGTGGGTCCCCTCCTGAAGATCTCTCTCTCTCTCCCTAGATGCCCCCAGGCCCAGGAAGCGACTGACGGAGCTGATGATGAAGACGGCCCTGGAGCAGCCTGGGGAGAAGGCGGTGGAGGCGCAGGCTGTGGTGGGGCAGGCGGCAGCCCCCCGGGAGTGGGGGCTGAAGTTCCAGCGCAGCCCCCAGGAGGTGCTGCCCACCGCTGACGGGAGCAGGGCCAGGGGCGTCCGCTTGGCCCTCACCCTTCTGGAGGTACGGGCTGGTGTGGGGCAGGGGGTGGCTGGCAGGGCTGCTGGGCTGGGGCAGGACACTGCTGTGTCCCTGCAGTCTCTCCAGTGACAGCTCTGAGGG
>NW_008586684.1:8098-8362 GCF_000691845.1 Merops nubicus | reverse complement strand
CTCCCCAGAGCAGGGCAGAGGGGCAGGATCCCCTCCCTGCCCTGCTGCCCACGCTGCTGGGGGTGCAGCCCAGAATGAGATTGGCTTTGGGTTGCGAGTGTATGTTGCCAGCTCATACTCAGTTTTTCATTCACCACCCGAGTCCTTCTCCAGCCACTTATCACCCAGCCTATATCTGTGCTTGGGATTGCCCCAACCCTGGTGCAGGACCTTGCACTTGGCCTTATTGAACCTCATGAGGCTCAAGAACATCCAAGGGGAGCA
>NW_008586684.1:6105-8050 GCF_000691845.1 Merops nubicus | reverse complement strand
GGCCTTATTGATCCTTGTGAAGCTCAAGAACGTCCAAGGGGAGCAGAGGAGGCTGCTGCTCTGCATCTGGTGACTGTCTGGTGGTCAGCAGCCTTTCTTCCCTCTCAGGGCTCGGGTGACTCTGCCAAAGCCATTCCCACTGGGGAGGTGGAGGAGCTGGAGTGTGGGCTGGTGCTCAGCAGCATTGGCTACCGGAGCCTGCCCCTGGACCCAGCGCTGCCCTTCGACGCCGAGCGTGGCGTGATCCCCAACAGCTCGGGCAGAGTGGAGGGTGTCCCAGGTCCGTGTCCACGGGGGGATGTGGGGTGTGGCGAGCATGGCTGGTGGTTCGGGGGCTTTGGGGTGGGAAGCTCCATTCAGCAGGGCACTGGCACAAGGCAGCCACGCCTCAGTCAGAGAGTGGAGACTGGAACTGAGCTGCCTCTGTCAGGCAGCGAGACCTGGCCCGTGCCCAGCTCATGTTAGGGGTGTCTGGTGTGGCCACAAAGAGCACTGGTGGTTGTGGTGGCTCTCCTGGGCCTCGGAGACTGTTACTGAGGCAATACAGCTGCTTGCTGCCTGTCTGCAGACACGCAGACTCCTGGGACAGCACTGTTGTGTTGTTCCCACCTCGGGTGGATTCTTCCACTGCCCACAGCTTGATGTAGCCGCCCAGGGCCAGGGCAAGGACTTGCAGCCAGGAGGGTCTGTGGCCACGTGCCAGACCGAGCCTGGCTGCTGTGTGCAGGGCTGTACTGCAGCGGGTGGGTGAAGAGAGGACCCACGGGCGTCATCGTCACCACCATGAACGACAGCTTCGACACTGCCCAGGCTGTGCTGGAGGATCTCCAGGTGGGCGTGCTGGACGTGTCCACCTCCAGAGAAGGTTTTGGGGCCGTGCAGAGCATCCTGCACAACCGAGGTCAGTGTGTGTGTGGGTGAGCTGCCGTGACAGCCAGCGTGAAGGGATGATGCAGCCAAACTCCTCCTGGGTTGGGGTATCCTGGGGCAGCGAGTCCCACAGGCTACTTTTTGGGAGCAGGGTTTGAACCAAGGAAATGCGTTGTGCTGCTTTTTTGCTACTCCAAAGCCCAGGGAGAGCAGGACTTGAATTCCCTCAATCTCAGTGTGATTGCTAAGGTTAACGACCACTTTCTGGCAAGGGCCATTAAAAGCAGCACGGCCGTGGGTGAAGTGTTGCTGTCAGCTGCCTAGACAGCGAGCTGTTGCTCTTGAGTGGTTTTCCTAGCAATCCTTCCAGGCAAGTTGGAGGGAAGATTAAAATGCCCAAGAGAGTAATTTGCTGTTGCTGTGTTTAAAAGCATTCAATTAAAGTGTGTGTGTTTTGCCTCTTAACTGCCTGAGGTTTAGCAGTGGACTGGAAGCATTTTGTCCCCCAAGGTGATGCCGTGCTTTACCATTGTTACAGCTGGCAAAGGTCTGATCCGAGTCGACTGGAACCTGCCACCCCTCTCCTCGTGGTGTTGGGAATTATTCTTGCCTTGTGAGGCTGAAGTCTGATGCTGTGTTGAAAAAGGCAGTGTTTGCTGGCACATCAGGTCCCTGTGAACGGGGAGGTGTGGCTGAACTCCCTTTCCCTTGGTTAACATCTCTCTCCTGTCTCTCACGGTCACCCCAGGAGTCCGTCCCGTCTCCTTCTCGGACTGGGAGAAGATAGATGCTGCTGAAGTGGCGAGAGGCAAAGCTGCTGGCAAGCCACGGGAGAAGATCGTGGATCCTCAGGAGATGCTGCGGCTGGTCGGTCACTAAGGCAGCAGCAATGGAAACGTGGCACTGGGCCAGCTGGCAATGCCCACGGGCTACAGACAGGGCTTGGGAGCACAGAGCTTGTGCCTGGGGCTGCTGGCTGCTCTGGAGAGGTCTGTGACACTTGAGCCTCTCCAGAAACTATGAACTCTGGGTTCTCAAAGTGAATGTCTCGACACCTCAGAGGCTGCCGGCGCGG
>NW_008586684.1:933-6092 GCF_000691845.1 Merops nubicus | reverse complement strand
CGCTGCCACTCCTGGAGGGGGGGTGATTCTTGTCACTTGTGTCCTTTGAGCATTGATGACTTGACTGGTGCAGAGGAGGGGAGATATTCGTCTGGCAGGAGCCCTGCCCAGGCACTCCTTCCATGGCAGGTCACACAGAAACTTCCTTGTGTCTTGCTGCCTCCTTTAAGCCTCAAGCCAAATGGCTTCGTTGCCTTGTCATTCGTGCCTGAGCAGGCTTCTTGTAATGGTTGTTTTTTAAATAAACCCTTCCAGGAAAGCCAAATTGGACCTCCTGCTGGAGTCTGGCTTTTGTGACCTCCCCGCTGCCGGAGCAGGCAGCCGAGCGCCGCGTCCCCTGCCACGTGTCCCAGGCCAGGCAGCTCCCGTGGGCCCTGTGCTGCTCCTGGGCTCCACACAAACAGACAGGGGCAATTCATTGGCTTTCTGCCTCCCACAGTTAAACCTGGGGTTCTGGCTTGTGGGCGGGATTTGGGATAACAAGCTCCAGATCATCAGGGATCTGCTTCCCTGGTGCCGGCTGGTGCAAGCCTTTCCTGGAGCCCTTTCACTTCTCTTCCTGGTGGGGTTTGGTTTTTTTCCTTTGGCCTGTGAAGCTTATTAAATGCTTCTCTTAGCCCAGATTGCCTGCGGTGACGGTGTCAGGTTTTAAGCCAGATTACAAGCCGTGAGCCCTGATCTCCTCTTTATCCGTGGCGCGGGGGCTGCGTCGGCAGGGCCCCCCCTGCCCCAGCCATCCTGCCACCCACGCTGTCCCCAGGTCCCTGTGGGATTGCAGCTGCTCCTCTCTGACCTGTCTCAACAGTGACAATGGCAGTTAGGAGCAAATTGGGCTCTGTGATGGAGGCAGAGGGTAAATGGAGCCTTATCTCTGGTCCGCACTCAACCTCCATCTCTGCTGAGCCATCTCCTGGGGTAGGGGACTTGCCCACTGGTCACTGTGACTCCCACCCCATCTCTGGTCCAGCCTTAGGGAATGGAGATCTTCACTCTTCCCTGCCCCCTGCCCTTCCTTTTCTATTTAAATCTCATTTGCAAGCTCATTAAGAAACTCAGGAAATGCGATGCTGGGAACTGGTAGGCAAACAAGCAATAAAGCTTTTGTGGAACAGCTGCTTGTGTGATGTGGCTCTCGTCAGGTCTCCAGGCTGATGCAGCCCTAGTGCTGAACTCCTGAGCAGCAGATTACATCAGCTCTGGGTTCCGAAGTGGAAAAGCACTTTGGAAAGCAGGATGTGGAGGTGAGGGACTTGTGCTCAGGGTGGGGAGCAGTCGTTCCAGCTGCTAACCCAGCCAGAGTTGTGATGTTGAAGGGGCTGTTGTGGCGCCATCAAATCTGTGGGTATTGGGAGAAAATGAACCAACTCTTCCCCAGGGTTTTCTTCCACATTGCCTTGAATGTTGATGTCAAGGTTCTTTTGTAGCCATGCTACCGGCCACTGTGCTCTCACTGAGCATGGCAGAGGGCTGTTCCCAAGCTGGTGATGCTTCAGGGTCGTTTTTGGTCTGTGATTAAGGGGAGTGTCTTTCTTTGCTCAATCCCAGTGTCCTTGCTCAACCCAGAATTTAGCCAAGGCCCTGGGGTTAAAGCTGGGCTGTGGGAAAGCCATGGGATGATCAAGGTCAGCGAAGGGCAGGGATGGAGGACAGAGCCTCATGGGCAGAGGAAGGATCGTTGTGATGATGTAAATTCTTACTTGGTACCTCCAGCTCCCCCTTCCTCTGGTGCCTGACCCCCGGGCGGGGGTCCTGCTCCCGCCCTGTTGCTGTCGGTGCTCTCCGCCCTTCTCTCCAGGGACAGGGATGTGTCTGGCTTCCCCAGGAAGGTCCTTGTCCCTGGTCGCTCTGTCGTTAGGTGGCGCTGGGAGGCCGGTAACGGGGAGCAGAGAGGGGCTGAGTGGGGATGGGGGGGTGACCTGGCACCCCGGAGCTGAGGGGCAGAGGACGTGACCCCACGCCCTTGCTGCCTGCACAGCTCCAGCTGCCTGCCGGGGCTCTGAGCTGGCTCCTGTTAACATTCAGGTTCTGCTTTTAGGTATGATGAAGCTTGTGATTGCTCAAAATACGTTCCCAGCACAGTGGTCTAAGGGGTAGCCACCCCCTTGCCCTCCACTCTCAAAGCCAGAGGAGTTGAAACTCCAAAGCCAGTTTCCACGGCAGGTAAGGAGCCAGGGAATTGATGCTGTGAGTGACACCCATCTGCTGGAAGTCGTCACTGCTAGCTCTTAATGTGGACTTCCCTGCTCCAGTGAGCTCAGCATAGCTTTAATGAGACTGCACAAAGCTGATGGCCACCAGCATCTGGTGAGGGGTGGCCTCAAGGTGGGTCGGCCAAGGCTGCAGGGTCCCCTTCCACCAGCGCCACACTTCCTTTGCTGTCTTGTCTACCCAGGCTGGGTGCAGAGCAGGGAGAGTTCATCGTGGGTTTGCTGGTTGCACAGAAAGTGCTGCTTAGTTGTGTCTTTGGAGTCTGCTACTGCTGCTTTGTGCCTCTGTGCCTCAGTTTCCCTGGTCTGCAGAGCTGTCCAGGCTTGATCTTCTCTGCAATGGGCAGCTTGGAGTAATCCAGAGAAGAAGCAGGTCTGGGACACTCCAGAAGCTCCTGTTGATGCTGGATTTTGCAGTTACACCCAGGAGACAAATGCAGAGGCTCTTGTTGGCTTTGCTAATAGGCTGTTTGCTGAACTTGGCCTTTTCAAATGGGCATTTCCAGCCCGTGAAGTGGGACGTTACCTGTGCTCTGGAATAAGGGAAAACCAGCCTGGGGCAGATCTCTGGCTCAGCAGTGAAAGGCCATGCTGCCGTTCAAAAGCCACCAGAAAAATGGTTGGAAAAGCTTTTCCATGGCATGGCTGACACCGAATTTTCCAGCCCAGCCCTAGAGACCCGGCCTTCCCGGGCTCTGCACTCCCCGGAGCCCTGCCCGCGGTGGGAGGGCTGTGCCGGGGCAGGGGGTGGCTGCGGGGGGCTGGCGGTTCTCCCTCTGCTGGCGGTGGGTTGCTTTGGGACGCGGGGCTGCACAAGCCCATTTCCCGCGGCGGGAAGGGGACCAGAGGTGAAGGAGATGTGAACTCCCAACAGCTGCTTCGAGCTATTTTGGGACTCGACGGCGGCAAATAAAGTTGTTGGAAGGCGAGTTCTGGTGACGCCCCAGGAAGAAGCGATTTCCTCCCTTCCTGGGAAATTTCCATTTCCAACCCGCCAGCTTTGGCTGCTTCATCCCCAACCTCCAGGGCAGCCCTGCAGGCACGCAGCGCCCCGGGAGGAGGCATTATCCCCGCAGGGCTGAAGCCATCTCTGTTTTAGCTCCCGTCGTTCCGGCTGAGGGTAGGACAGCGTGGCAGCGGAGCGGAGCCGTGCGTGCACCGTGCCCAGCACCATCCCCGTGGCCTGGCTCCCACCCTTCTTCTCGCTCTGCTTCTTGCCCTGATTGCTTTTGTGGCTGCTGAAATCCAAGATGCTGGCTCTGTGTGGTTACTTAAACACCAGAGCCCTCGACATCCTTATGGGATGGAGCAGACCTGGAAGGTGGGGACAGTGCCTGGGGGTGGCCCAGGGAGCCAAAAGCAGCACAGGGTAGGGAGGAAGGTGATCTACACCCATGTTTGCTTCCTAAGTCAGACCTAGAAGGACAGGGTGAGGCGGGTACCCAGGAGTAGGAGCAGTTGGGCTCAGACCTTAATTTTTGGCCAAACTACTGGGAAAGGGTAGTTAGCAGTTGACAGGCAGAACTGGGATGGGTCCAGGTCTGGGATTAGGTGTAGGTCTGGAACTAAATCTCAGGTGTCACAAGCATCACCTGCATCACTCAGCTCTGGCAGAGGGACCTGTGGGCATGGTGCTGTGTTTGCCCTGTTCGATGTCAGATGCTGTTAGTGGGTTGCAGGCCCAAACTGGATGTGTCACCCAGCTGCCACCCTGCCCTTCCAGGGACAGCTCTGTCTTAGTGCTGGCAGTGCACAGACCCCAGTCCTCTCTTTCCCAGAGTCCTGGTTTAGGATGCACTCAGGTTAACAACTTTCTAGCCGAATTTCTCCTACAAATAGGAGGCTGATGGGAAGGGGCTTGCCCTGAAGAACTGAGATGCTAAAGACACTGGCTTAAGCTCTATGATGCTGCCTTGGCCGTAGGTGCTCCTCGAGGGTGCATACTGTGGGCAAGGGCTTGGGTGTGAGTTTATACTGGGAGCTGATGGGCTCCCATTGACTCTGCAGGACTTGGGGGGGGGGAGGGGTCAGACCAGATGGGACCAGGGTAGGATGTGCTGTGCAGGGCTTTACTCCAGCTGGGGATGTGAGATGCTGGTGGGATTGTGTCGGGAAGTAAGGACCCAGCATGGACCCCAAGGTGCTTCTCCAGCAGGGGTGTTGGTGTGGCTGGGGCAGTGTGAAGCAGGACTAACACCAGCCCCCCAACGTGGTGTTGCTGCATCCCCCTCACTCCTGATCCGGCT
The DNA here is from genome assembly GCF_000691845.1 of Merops nubicus. Lineage (NCBI taxonomy): Eukaryota > Metazoa > Chordata > Aves > Coraciiformes > Meropidae > Merops > Merops nubicus. The sequence goes on along the minus strand of NW_008586684.1, from coordinate 1,639 downwards.
GCCTGCGGGAGGTGGCTGCACACACCAGGAGATGTCAGAGCACAGCACCTTGGGTTTATCAACCAGCTTTCAGAGTGTCCTGCAAGAAAAACACTAGAGAAAGGTAATGGGGCACTGGAGAAGCCGCCTGAGCTCCGGTGCGTTGGGGCCATGCCGTGGGTGAGGGACCCGCTGGGCTGCCAAGGGTCCTGTGCTGGGTACCACCCCAGTGCTGTGAATGAGGAGGATGAAGGTGGGGGGAAGGCAGCGTCATGCCCATGTTATCCCCACACAGCCCAGAAAGCCGGGCAAAGAGGCCACAGCATCCCCTAAGAGGGTGGCACCGAGGGGCTGGGGAAGTCGAAGGTTTCCAACCCAAAATCCAGCTGGGCCTCCTGGGCTTGTGAGCTTTGTCTTTAGGTGCTGTGGGTGCTTCTGTTTCAACACAGACCTTTGTAGCCATCAGGGTGCTTTTTTTGAGTGCAAGAAGGACTTTGGTTGTTTAAATGAACAAATGAAAGTATTTTGATGACTGCAGAACAGCTCCCATAACCTGCATCGTGGTGTGGTGGCCCAGACCCAGCAGTGGGTTGGGTTCGGGGAATCGCTGCATCTTCCTCCAGAAAAATGTGGAGTTTGGTTTTTTGAGACACTGAAGGACATTGTGAGGAGAACTGAAAACCTGGAGGTGAGGTCTCAGTGCAGCCTGGACTGGGAGCTGCTGGCC
>NW_008586684.1:378-891 GCF_000691845.1 Merops nubicus | reverse complement strand
TTGGGGGGGGGGCTGATGTGTGTGTCACCACCGTTGCTCACCCTCCACTGCTTGTCCCCACTGCAGACACCCTCCAGCTGTGCCCAGCTGTGTGCCCAACCTGGATTTGTCTGTCTGACCCATGTGTGGGGCTTGGGCTGCGATGGGGGTTGAATGTCCCATGAGCTGGAGATGCTGGAGGGCCATGAGTGTGATGGAGGAGCTGGGTATTGCCCTTGGGGGAGGTGGGTGGTGTTGCCCGCCTTGTCCCACCTGGATGCTGGCAGCTCTTCTGGGAAACATCTTCCTCATTAAACATCCAAGACCCCCACACCCCGAGGGATCCAGCCCAGGGAGCAGCCTGTCCTGGGGGGGTAAATGAGGCCCCAGAGCTGCCGGGGAACACTAAGGGCACAGGAGTGGCTCAGGGGTTCTGTGCCAGCCCTGAGAGACCAGGTCACTCAGGCCTGGTCACACCCGACCATGAAGGGTTAAGTGCTGCTGGTTCCACTGTCAAACCCCAAGGCCATCCTT
>NW_008586684.1:0-219 GCF_000691845.1 Merops nubicus | reverse complement strand
GGGGTGCAAGGTCCTGTGTCCCCCATCGCCCTGAGCCCCTACACTGCAGCTGCCTCAGAGATTCGGCTGAGCCCTCCTGCAGAGAGAGCGGGTGCTGCTTTTACAGGGGTTAAAATTAAGCCCAAAAGCTGTATTTCCCTTTTCTCCTTTTTTCAGCATCTCTTGTAACCCCGAGGTGCCCCGAGGGTGTCCACAGTACCCGGGCAGTGGGTGGCCGGG
>NW_008586683.1:0-572 GCF_000691845.1 Merops nubicus | reverse complement strand
CCACCAGCACCCCCAGGGCCTTTCCTGACAGGCACTTTCCAGCCCAGAGTGTTGCTGGAGGTTCTTGTGACCCAAGGGCAGGACGTGGCCCTTGGCCTTGGTGAACCTCAGCCCATTGACCTTGTCCCATGGATCCAACCCACCCAGGTCCCTCTGCAGAGCCTCTGGACCCTGGAGCAGATCCACCCCATTGGTGTCACCTGAAAACTTACCAAGGGTGCACCAGATCCCTTCAACCAGATCACTGATAAAGACACCAAACAAGCCTGGCCCCAAAAGTGACCCCAGGGGAACACAAGGATCCCCTCGTGGTGGACAAGGCTCGTCTGAAATCAGGAGCCCAGATGAAACTCATGGTGCCCCATCCATCCCTCCTCCCTCCAGCACAGCTTTTGTCCATCCCAGCCCCAATCCTGCAGCTGAAAAACCAAAACTCAAAAAAACACAACCCCAACAACACCCTCCCCAGAGTTGGGGGGGGGACGCTCTGCCCCACGGGGACCCACGCGGGACGGGGACAAGCCCAGAAGCAGAGGGGTTGGGAGGGGTGCTGGATTTACCTTCCGCGGCAG
>NW_008586682.1:0-1412 GCF_000691845.1 Merops nubicus | reverse complement strand
TGGGGTTGGGTTTGAGATCAGGATTGGGATTGGGTCAGGATTGAAGTTGGGGTCAGGATTTAGATTTGGATCAGCGTTTGGATTGGGATCAGGATCAGAACTGGGATTGGGATGAGGATTGGGATTGGGATGAGGATTGGGATTTGGGTCAGGATTAGGATTGGGATCAGGATTGGGATTGGGATCAGGATCAGAAGTGGGGTTGGGTTTGAGATCAGGATTGGGATTGGGTCAGGATTGAAGTTGGGGTCAGGATTTAGATTTGGATCAGCGTTTGGATTGGGATCAGGATCAGAATTAGGATTGGGATCAGGATTGGGATTGGGATCAGGATCAGAAGTGGGGTTGGGTTTGAGATCAGGATTGGGATTGGGTCAGGATTGAAGTTGGGGTCAGGATTTAGATTTGGATCAGCGTTTGGATTGGGATCAGGATCAGAACTGGGATTGGGATGAGGATTGGGATTTGGGTCAGGATTAGGATTGGGATCAGGATTGGGATTGGGATCAGGATCAGAAGTGGGGTTGGGTTTGAGATCAGGATTGGGATTGGGTCAGGATTGAAGTTGGGGTCAGGATTTAGATTTGGATCAGCGTTTGGATTGGGATCAGGATCAGAACTGGGATTGGGATGAGGATTGGGATTTGGGTCAGGATTAGGATTGGGATCAGGATTGGGATTGGGATCAGGATCAGAAGTGGGGTTGGGTTTGAGATCAGGATTGGGATTGGGTCAGGATTGAAGTTGGGGTCAGGATTTAGATTTGGATCAGCGTTTGGATTGGGATCAGGATCAGTTGGATTGGGATCAGGATCAGAACTGGGATTGGGATGAGGATTGGGATTTGGGTCAGGATTAGGATTGGGATCAGGATTGGGATTGGGATCAGGATCAGAAGTGGGGTTGGGTTTGAGATCAGGATTGGGATTGGGTCAGGATTGAAGTTGGGGTCAGGATTTAGATTTGGATCAGCGTTTGGATTGGGATCAGGATCAGAATTAGGATTGGGATCAGGATTGGGATCAAGATTAGGATTGGGATCAGGATTAGGATTGGGGTCAGGATTGGGATTTGGGTCAGGATTGGGATTGGGGTTGGGATTGGGATCAGGGTCAGAATTGGGATTGGGATTAGGATTGGGATTAGGATTGGGATTGGGATCAGGATTGGGATTGGGATCAGGATTTGAATGGGGATCAAGATTTGGATCGGGATAAGAATCAGGCTGGATCAGGATCAGGACCAGGACCAGGACCAGGACCAGGACCAGGACCAGGCTCAGGATCAGGCTCAGGATCAAGGCTGAGATGGGAGTCGGGGCCGGAGTACAACCCGGGATCAGAACCAGGGGCTGGATCAGGACTGGGATCGAGCCTGGGGTCGGGACTGGGATGGGGATGGGGACGGGGACC
>NW_008586681.1:0-1031 GCF_000691845.1 Merops nubicus | reverse complement strand
CCTTCAAGGTGGGGGGGAAGGAGGGTTAACAGAGAGTATCTGTTACAGGTCTGGGGGTAGCCCTGACCCTAAACCATGACATAAAGTTAATTTAAATTATAGATAACTTTAAACTTAATGTAGCTTGGTAACTAAAATCCTAAATAGTTTCTTTATCAACTAAGTATTTTTCAAACTTGCATATTTTTAGAGAAGTTTCCTCACTCCTTAAAATTTTCCTTGGTTCTGATAACAGGTAGAGTTTTCCAGTTTTTATTATTGGCTGTTTATGGTATATGAATTAAGTAAAAATAATGACTGTGTTTTATTCTATCCTAGGTGATTTGCAAGTCAGATGCTCCTACAGGAGATGTTCTGCTTGATGAAGCTCTGAAACATATAAAAGAGACCCAACCTCCTGAAACAGTACAAAACTGGATTGAACTGCTTAGTGGTAAGTCTTCAACATAATCTATTTTTTTTCCCCCCAATAAAGCCAATCTGAAATCACTAGAGATTATACTGTAAGATTTTGGGGGACACAGTATGCAAAAAAATTAGTCTGTCTTCTAGACTAGTCTCTTGTTGATTGTAGCCCAAATATAAGTAACTTGCTTTTGATTTAACTTGGTATAGAAAGGATCTAGATTGAAATATCAGAGGACATCTCTACTCTGTGGATTTTGACTCAAATAATTCAGGACTGCACCCTGGAGATATAACTGCCTTTCTCTGTAATTTGAAATGAGCGTTATTGGAAGTTTGGAGTATAGCCATATTGATCCAGTATTCAGGTCTTTTGATAAACAAAGATGGTAAGGAGCTAACTGTTCGGATGGAAAAATTCGGAGTGATATGACCATTAATCATAAAGAAACAATAAAGAGTCAGAAGATCTTTCTATTTTTCCATTAACTGGAAGAATGTAAATATCTTCAAATATTAGATACTTTAAGTTGTTCAGAAAAAGGTCTCAAGCATGAGTGTTTGCATTGGTCCAGTATCAGAGGTTACCAGATAAGGATATCTGCAAACTCCTCCCCACCCAGAGG
>NW_008586680.1:3156-3383 GCF_000691845.1 Merops nubicus | reverse complement strand
TTGGGCTCCACCAAAATTTTCCCTTTTCTTTCTCTTTTTTCTTTTTGGATTCTTTGCTTTTCTTACGCTTGATTTAAACCATTGTTTTTCAAGGGAAATTTTAATGTGAAAAACATGTTTTGTTTTTCTACTAACTGCAAGCCTGGGCTGCGTGAACAATGCAGCTCCTCGTGCTGGGGGGCAGCTGGGGGCTCCGCAGGGGGATGTGCCCTGCAGCAGGTCTGCCC
>NW_008586680.1:0-3039 GCF_000691845.1 Merops nubicus | reverse complement strand
GCCTCAGCACGGTTCAGCCTCAGCCCCAGCGGGGGTTGTCATCGCAGCTCACAGTGGAAACCTTCTCCCAGCGAGGGCCAGTGCTGCGAGGTCAGACCACAGGAATGGCATCAGCCCACTGGCATCCATGGACCGACCGGTGCAGGATCAGCCCCTGCCGTGGCTCTGTCGGGTGGCTTCTCCCCCAGCTCAGAGGTGTCAGGCTGGGCCCTTGGCAGGAGGGATCAGCCCTCACTCACCACGCAGCCTCCTTGCCTTTGCTTTCCCAAATGTGCTGCCTCAGCCTCCCACCAGAGCCCCAGGCCCATGTTCTGGGGTCCACCAGTCCCTGTTCTCCTGCCCATCAGACAGCGGGATGCAGCTGCAGGGGCTGCAGCTGGTGATGGGACAAATGGGCAGAATGAGGCCGGTGCCACCCACCCCTTCCCAAGCCAAGCTCCGTCCATGATGGGTGCTGGGCTTGGGGCTCCAGAAGCACTCTGGAGAAGACCCTCTGGGCAGGAAGATGGAAGAAATGTTCTCAGGTGCTGCCAGAGTCTGTGTCCTCCAGGACAGGCTGGCCAGCAGCACAGCTGTCCCATCCAATAACCTGCACATTGCTCCCAGACCAAAGATCCACAGAGCAAGCGCTGCCCATCCTGGCGCCTCTCTGCCTCTTCCAGCAGCTCATCTCCGAAAAGCCAGAGAGACTGTAACAACCCAGGAGGTTTTAGCAACTCCCAGCTCCTCTGGACCCAGTTCAGCCCCACACAATTTCGTTACGTTTTTTGGCGCTGCCAGCTCTCCCCTGGAGGCTCGGTTGGGTCCTTCCTCCCACCGCGGCAGAGGAAGCGTTTACACTGGGGAAACCGCGTGGCCGGCCGGCCGTGACTCACGGCGTGTTTACACGGCGAGCCCGGGGAAGTTACTCAGAGAAGCGTCACCCTGGTGGAGCCTGGAGCCCCGGCAGCCGCTGTTGCTCCTGCGGGGACAGGGACGGAAAGCCCAGCTGGGCAGGAGGAGGCTAGGGGCTCCCAAGGAGGCAGAGGAAGCGTTTACACTGGGGAAACCGCGTGGCCGGCCGGCCGTGACTCACGGCGTGTTTACACGGCGAGCCCGGGGAAGTTACTCAGAGAAGCGTCACCCTGGTGGAGCCTGGAGCCCCGGCAGCCGCTGTTGCTCCTGCGGGGACAGGGACGGAAAGCCCAGCTGGGCAGGAGGAGGCTAGGGGCTCCCAAGGAGGTGATTCCAGAGGAATCACAAAGGTGATTCCTAGCTTCGCCGTGGATGCTTGGAGCATCCTCCTCCTCTGCCCCTGTGGGATGAAGGACACGATTTGCTCAGTGCTGTCCTCACACCTGTCCCAGCTGCATCCCAGAGGGTGGAGGGGCCGAGGCGCACGGCTGCTGCGCTCTCTGCACGATGGTGTGTGCGTGTCTGTGTGTGCACAGGCGGTTTTCCCACTTCTTCCTCCCCACGGGGGTGTTCCCTGCTTGGAGCAGGAGATGGAAGCACTTGGTGCAGTGGGGAGCGGCCCTGGCAGCAGGACGGGGCTGTGTGGGGCTGGGGGGCAGCGAGGAGCCCCACGCTCCTTCCTCCCTGGCCAGAGCTGTGTCCTGGGTGCAGCTGGTGCCTTCCTGATCCGCTCACAGTGTGCCCAGCCCGGTCTGGATGCTGGCCAGGGGGCCTGCCGACACGAGCCCAGCCAACCCCTTGCCCTGCGGTCGGCCCCCGCAAGGCTCAGCCCACCGAGTGGGCAATGAGATCAGTTTGTCAGGAACTCATTAAGGCAGCCATAAATCTATGTGTGCACAGACAGGAGAGATGGAAACCAGAGCCCACTGCGGGCCAAAGGCAAGGGACATCTGTTTTGTCACCAGCAGGAGAAACTCCTTGTTAGACCCAGCTCCTTCTCCTGGGCTGGGCAGCATCATCCTGTGGGATGGGATGGGATGGGATGGGATGGGATGGGATGGGATGGGATGGGATGTGGGATGGGACATCCCTGCTCCCTGCTAGCTCTGTCAGCTGCTTTCCCACGTCCCAGCCTTCCCAGTCTCTGCTCCATGCTGCTTGCCCCTCCTGGCTCCTTGCATCAGCAAGGACAGAGCCTGGGGTGTCTTCCATCCAACATGGGGCAGAGCTGGGAACACCAGGATGAAAGATGCTTGGAAAAGAAGAGACATCAGGTGAATGCGGCTCTTTCTGGGGGAAGCCAAAGCCCTGGAGAGCTGAGAGCCATCCCAGCAGACTCTGCCTCGGCGTGTGGAGGGAGTGCGGGCAGCGGAACAGATCTGGAATTTAATGAAGCTGTTGACACAGCGCCTTGTGAAATCTTACCCAAATAATTAAATCCAATTGCCTGCGAGAGGAGCTTTTACAATTCACTGCAAACTGGTGCAAAGATCATCAGCAAAGGGCAGGAAGTCAGGCTGGGGGCTGCAGGAGAGGGCAGTGGGGGCCACATCGTTGACCCCCATTCCTGATGGCAACCTGGAAGCTGAGGTAAAGGCCACGTTCGTTCACTGCCCGGCCAATGCTGCGTTAGGAGCCAGAGCCCCGAGCCTGGCAGGGAGGCGACGACGCGTTGTGGGAGCCAGCTCATGAGTCGGGGTGTCCGCAGGGAGCAGTCAGGAGGTGGAGAGGCGTTAGCGGGAGGGGTCGGAGTGTGATCAGGAGTCAAACAGGCCTGGTGATCAGATTTGGAGAGGCAGGTCCTGGGAAGATAGGCGAGGCTCCCACCCCCCTGCCCTCCCCAAGCGCCAGCTCTCCCACCCTGCCCTCCTTCATCTGTACAACTGTCCCAGGAACATAAAACGATTACTCGGCGAGGAGAATCCAGCTCAGCACTTCATTTGTTCACGGCTTTTCATCTTCAAAGCTCCTCAGCAACATTAGCTAACTAATCCCTGCAACCTTTTTGTGAGATAGCGCAGGATCAAGCAGAGGAGCATTATCTCACCGCAGCAGATGGAGAAACTGAGGCACGGAGCGGTGACGCCGCTGCCCCGGGGCACGGGGCGAAGCTCCGTGTCAGCGCTGGGGGTGGAGTGTGGCCGG
>NW_008586679.1:0-24753 GCF_000691845.1 Merops nubicus | reverse complement strand
TGCTCGCCTTGCTCGGCTGCTGCGGCAGATCCGTCTTCTCGTTTGTAATCCCGTCCTGCTGGCGCGGAGGAACGCGGGCAGCTCGCTGTGCCGCGGCTGTGTCTGTGTTGGATGGGATGCCGCCTGCCCGCGCTCCGAACTTCAGCCTGAAGGGTCCCTTTGCTTGGGGTTGCGTTTCCAGCGTTCTCAACCCCAGCCTCTCCTAGTGCTGAGAGCACAAGCTGGCCAGCTGGGAGTGTGATCTGCTGCACGTCTGTGCCGGTCACAAAACACAGCAGCTCTGCTTGAGCCCCACTGAGGCAGCCCGCGGCCTTGTCCTGCCCCTCGCCACCTTCCCGGTTCCTCTGTGGTTGTGTGAGGTACATTTGATTGAGGAGGGAACATCTCTTGTCTCCCAGATGGTTCCCATGTCTTGCTCCAGAAAAAACGATGGAAATGGCAACCCACCATAAGCACATACATTCATGTGGCCTGTGGTCCACATGTGGCTGGGCCTGAGAAGGCCCCTGGGAATGAAGGCTCATGATCTGTTGTGGTGGGGACTTGCCTTCAGTTACCATTTTTGTCGGAAGCTGTTGGGAAGTGTGTATGTGCGTTGGCCCAACATTTCCACTTGCCTTATACCGCATATGCATCTATCCTGCTAGTCCTGGCAGTGGCTGAGTGAACACGTCCACAGAGACAATATCAACACTGAGTTTATTGTGTGTCCTGCCCCACTAGATCTCAGTTGCCCCACCTTACGACAACTGACCCCCAAAACGCTTCAAAATACTTTCCAAAGAGTCTTTGCTGCTGGCCGGACCACTAGGAAAAGGCTTCAGATAATTCCAGCACATCATGTTCTCTCTAGGTAGAACAAAAATGGCAATACTGTGTACAGTGCAGAAGATCTGCTGAAAACCGTGTGTGTGAGCTTGGCATTGTCTTCCAAAATATGCACTGTTCATTCAGTTTAAATCAACTGAAATAATAAAGGTGGTTTCAACACTTGTGCAGCGTGGTCATTTTGGAGGCTGGGACGTACCAGCATCTTAAACCCTTTTCAATCAGGGTGTAAAGCAATAGGTTTTTGTGCGTTGGCTCCAGCAGCCTAAGGCAGATGAGGGCAGGGAGGCTGGAAATACAGTATTTCATTTCCCTGCCTTCCAGCCCTATAAGAAGGGCATGTGAGAGAGATCACTTGGAAGTTCCAACCTTCAACAAGAGGGGTCAGGCACAGTGATGGCTCAGGAAAGAGCACCATCTAGTGAAAAGCCACTTCTTGCAGAAACCGTCCCCTACAAGTCTCCAACCAAACAATGACTAACCCAGCCCAGCCCAACCTACCTCATCACATCTGAGGCAATCCTGAGCGAGGTAGCTTGGTAGTAGATAACATGCCTAAAATTTTCCATAACATGCGCACCGAAATCTGTAGCTCTATCGTCTTCGTTGTCCATGAAGGGAACATGTTTTCTCTGCTTGTCAACTCCAGCCTGGCAAGTCAACCTCTGTCTTCTGCTGCCTTGTCTGGAGCTGACACAGCTCTGATCTTGCTGTAGATGCCACCCAGACACGTTGTGGAGATCAGAAGCCCCAAAGAGAGGGCTCAGCCTCCCAGCCGAGTCTGTACGGACTGCATACATGCCCATGCATAGGGACTCACGTATTGCTCTTGCAAATAGTTTGGAAATGCTTTTTGGGAATCTTTTCATTGTGCGAATGCAAAGGAAATCTGCCAGCAAGGCTATCCAGGAGCATTTAGCATAGTCATATTATTTTAAATCAGTAGGCAAGAAAATTAGCATGGAAAAAATTGAGGAAAGATGATACAGCAGCTTAGCACCAGAGCAGGAGGATCAACTGATGGGCACCATTCGTCTAGGTTGTTATCGCCCTTTTGGTCAAGGAGAGTAAATCAAAACACAGGCAGAAAAGGTTTCCTCTCAGAAATATTCCCTGCCAGAGAGGGCTTCTCCAGCTGCACACATATCCCAAGGGAGCTGGGGAATGGTGGTGACTTAGGAAGGGAATTAGGAAGGTAGGACTGTGGGATGGGTAGACAGCTCCCCAGACTACCAGGGGATTGTACAGAGGCTCAGTTTAGATCTGAGCCCAGGTCCCCCTTGCCTGTGGGAGGGCTCATGGTGCCCCAAGACCAGAAACCAGTGAGCATCTGCCACGAGACTGTATCAGCCACCTCGGATTGCCTTTAATACATCTTTTTACCTCTCCCTTCCCCAAGATGTAGTCTGCGCTCCGCTTTTGTCTTTAAATTATTATCCACCCCCAAATTCTTTATCTCAAAATATCCTGTCTGCACCCACATATAACCACAAACCAAAACAGAGAGGCAGCAGATGAAGGGAAATTTGTGCAGCAGCTTTGTGGATGCCAGCCCCCTGACAAATCATTTGCCTTCAGATTGTCTGACACTGGTTCCCCTGGGTTTCACCATTTGCCATACATCCAGGTCTGCTTTTCAAACACTATAAAAAAAATAATAAAACATATCAGATGTTCTTTCATTGCCTCTTTCCGGTTTTAATTTGTCACAAGCTTTGCTGCAGGGCTCCCAACTTCTTGCTAGGGAGATGGATTTAAGTATGAGTTGCGCTCATGAATGAGACTGGAATTTGGATCTGCACAACATAATCTGAACATTTGTGTGTAGTGGCATGAATTAGCAATATGAGCGCATTGTTCCCATTTGCTGGAAATTAGCTGTCCTTGCAACTGAATAGAAAACAGAGTGCAATGTAATGATGGAAGCAGCAGCTATTAAAGATTTGTTTTCATCATGTTTGAGCAGCTACAAAACTGAGACACTTAGCATTAACGTAGCTGACAACAGCACATGGTGTTTTCTTTCTGTTCCTGCTTGTTTGAAGCCAGTGCCTGGTAGCTGAGATAACAGCAGCTACACCTGAATAGATTTTAGTATCGTTTTCCTTCTTCAAACTCTCTACCAAATTCATCGCTAAAGTCCCATGAGTGGCACAATCTTTGCTGTAAAATTTTGGACTGTGGCTGGGAGAAGTCTTCAGGAGAATTTTCCCCATTCCCATGAATGAGGCATCTCAGTTAACATGTAAAAGTTCTTAGTGTCTCACAATCATCAAGCACTGGAGTTTGCCCTTAGGACAGGAGATAGCCTGGAATGGATGCACTGCAATAAAACCCACCCAAACCAAAACACAAGCACCTATGATCTGCAATATTAAATTCATGAAATCAAAGAAAATTCCCTGGGTTTTTCTTCTGCCCTGCTGTGGGAAGTTTGTGGGGCTTTGGTAGGAGAAGAAGAGGTGCAGTCTTGTACCTAGCTGTCACCCACCATGCACCTCAGCTGCTCATCGCTGCTCTTTCTGGTTATTTCTCAATTCTGGAAGGCAGTGCTTATCAGTTGCTCATGCAGATGTCATTTTAGTTAGTTGCTCAACTGGTGTGGCACTTCTAGCAGGTCCACCTCTGCAGCTCAGAGGGCCCCTCCATGTACTGATAAGCTGCGCTAACACCAAGGTCTCAAAACTCCCCTTTATATATATCATTGAAAGCCCTGATATAAACACTGCTTTTTTCATCTGGTCAAAAATGTCCAGTTACTAATGTTGAAAGGGCCTGAAAACAGGTAAGCGAATGTTTCTGCTGACAGCCCCAACTGAACCACACCTATGTGCATTTGTGACAGGCACAAATAATCTTATTGCACATTGTATTTGCTTTAAATATTCTGAAGATCAAAGAAATCACCTGGTGAGCTCCATGTTGTACCCGCACCTGGTGCCTCCCTAGGTTTATATCTGCAATTACCAAGCTGTTAACACAGAAAAAAGAAATAAAAGCAACCAAAGACTGAGAAGAGCTCCACAACTGGCTCAACTGGGACAAGGCGTGTGCAGTTGTGTGGCAAAGAAGGTGACATTTCGTCCACTGTGCCCTTGTACTGCCTAGGCTCAGAAGCAGCAGTAACTAACAATAATAACTCACGCAGCCTCTTACTGCCTCCACCAGAGAGGATCTCTCAGATTTTTGAGATCTGACAGTGTTTGCTTGTCCCAACAGAGAGACTTGAGCCATACCTATGGGCTTACTCCCCATTCAGCCCTGTGGGGTAGGTGCTAGCTAGAGCAGAAAGGAAGGGATGAAAGGAGCCTGTTACCATTAAGCCTCCTGGATGGGTTTTCTTTTGCACTTTGGCTTTATACTTCATCTTTTGTCAAAGGACACTGTTAACAGGCGTCTGCTCTGGCCATCCTGTTCTTTTCAATATACCTTTTAATTTAATACCATCCTATTCCTGTCTTCAGCAAGGGTTGTTGTCCAGTTACGTGCAAAGCAAGGGATAGGCAAATCTATGCCAAAAAGGCTTTATTGAAGCATCAGAAAACATCCATCAAATCAGTTTATGAAACTGAATTATGTGGGACCCCAGGAGTCAAAAATGACAAACACAGAGAGTTAAATTGATACAGACCAGGATAAAAGCTTTTAGTAAATGCAGGCTATAAAATTAATCAAATGCAGTATACTCACTAAAAATTAGAGCAGTTCCCTCATCTCCTGCACTCTACTCAATTTCAGATCTAAGTAACATACCAAATAGATTAACATTAATCAATACAGCAGATCCCACAGTAAAGCAACTAATCTAGAAAGCAACACATGCATTTGCAACCAATTATTTATTGCCATCACCACGTGTGGCCAGGATGTGAATGCATATGGCATCCCTGGCTTCTCTTGGACCAATGCCAGAGCTGATGGGTGTATTTGCTTTTTGTGTGAGGCACTAAGAGGAACTGTCAACATCTAGGTCCCTTGGAAATATTTACTTGAATCTTGTAAATATTATGAAAGGTGAAAAAGGCTAAAATTCCAGTTATAGTGGGGGTGTGCAATGGTATCCTCTTCTCTGCCTAGGATAGGAGCGCTCCATCTCTGACTTCCACTATTCAGGTTTTCTCTGTAGATGTATATGGACTGGACTGAGACCTCCCAAATTTCAGAACATGTGAGAGGAGAGTCCTCCAGCTGTTTGGAACCAATAACCCATATAGGTGGTGGCCAGTATTTTCAGCTTATCCAACAATGTAAACACCAACTCCCATTCATATTGTTGCTTTAAATGCCTGCCCCAGCTTTTCCTATTGATGTAAATGAACCTGCCAAATGCAGAAGAAGTACCAAGAGAGATGCCTTTCTCAGAAACACAAACAGGCAGCACATGTGTTTCACAGAGATTCAAGTGCAAACTGGGAACTCACATCTTGGACTGTTGACTTCAGGCATGTTCACAAAACCTATGAGCTGAACATGAACTGCTTTAAGAACTACTCTGAATTTCCATCATCAGCCACCCACCAGCTGTTTTGCCAACATCTGTGTTACAACATGTACCTGTAGCAGACTGTGGTAGTTGGCTTCATAGCTTGAGAACAAAGCAGACTCCTTTTATTGACATTTCCAGTGCTAGAAAGTCAACAAGTTCCTCTCCTCGTGTCATGAAGCACCATTTTCTCACACACGAGTTCTGTACCTGTTGCCAGTCAGTGCAGCTCTGCAAGATGACGTACACCCCCCAGATGGTCCTAGTACTTCTGTACCAGACAAGTAGCTGCAGTCCTCAAGAGGGGAAGAGAAAGTTGCTTCACCATGCACTGTAAAACAGTGCCATATGGGTCCTAAAAAATTAAAGATGCGTTGCCACAAATCCCAGTGCCAAGAGGAACAATGGGAACTTGGACACTCACTGGGTGCTGTGCATGCTGCAGTGATGAAGCATGGTTCAGCATGGCAAGCCTAGTGCTGTCACACCTGAGGTAATGAAGTGCTTGGGGTTTAAACCCCCAGCCCTGAATCAGGGTTGCCATATGGATGATATCCACAAGCAGGCAGGAAAGACCCTCCTGATTGGTTTTCACCCAGCGTCTGACCAGCCTTGGGTGGGAACAAATTAGGAAATCACCACCAGGTGCCCCTGCCTTCAGCATTAACATCTTGTTCCACCTCCAAGTTAATAGTATAAAAGCTGGCTCTGCTTGCAGTGGTTTTGGGTAGTGTACTTGAATGGTATATGTGCTGTGTAGGGTTCCCTGTTCTTGGAAGGTCCCTGGCTGTCCACTACAAGTGGAGTTCTTGAGGATGGTGGGGCAAGCTTGAGACCACAGCAGAAAAAGGATTATGTATGTAATGTGGCTTCTCCTTGGCAATTGTTGTATGATTGGAATTGGACTGATGACCTGGCTTATTCCTTCATCCCTGACCTGGTTTCTAACTTGGCTTGCTCCTTTCTTTGCTACATCATATACCATGAGTGAATGCATTGATCTGTTTGTTCCTCTAGTGGTTACCTATCTCATTTCTTTCTGAGGTACTTTAGAAGGGGATGGTGAAGTCTTTACTATATGTATGCTACTAATGTCCTTGGCTTTCTTGCTGGGACAAGCATTCAGCAAAAGAGGTGCTACTGGTTATCAACTTTTATTGTTGCAGTGCTTCCCTCTGCACTTCTTCTAAAGAGTTCCTTGAGTATCTATCAATAGCACAAGGCTTTGGTAGGGCAGTTGCCTCCATTGCCACAGGAAGCTCTTGAGGAGAAAACAGGCTTGCAGATGCTCTTCTTACCACATTCCATGGGCCAGGAGAGCCACTACAACATCATTTCTGCCTTCATTTGCACTAACTCTGGCTGCTGAGGGCAGCCTGGGCTTGGCTGGCTATTCACAGCAGTTAGTGTGTGGGACATAAAGTGAGGTGGACGCTGCAGGGCTGGCGTTCTGGCTTGTCAGGGTCTCCACTGCTGTAATGCCAAACTGCTTCTCAGTCATTTCTTAGCAGCTTGGGCTAAGACGCCCATCACATCGGCTGTGTCAGGAATGGGATGTGGCATCTCTGGCATCCCAGGCTGGGCAAGTTGTGTTTTGCAAAGCACCCTGAAGTGCTTTTGTGATGAAGGGATCTATTTCACATCCAGCAGCCGTTGTACAGTATTTTTGATCAGCACCTGTAAGCAAATCCAAGCAAAGCTCGTTCCAAGGTCAGCTGGGTATTTCTGCAGACTTATCTCCAGCCTTGCAGGCTGCAGAGTGGGTCACCACACTGGCCATTTAAACCTCTGATAGATCAAACAGAGACAGAACTGATCCAGCCTGGCAGGAGAGAGATTAGGATCAAACAGCCTCCTCTGTCCCTGCAGCTCTGTATTGACAGGTGTCCAGGATGGCGTTACACTCAGCAGACAGCTTCAGCTAATGAGGTCTTTGTCTTCACAACTTTCTTAAATTTATTTTATGCCAACACAGAGCAGTTTAACCATCCTTAGACATATTTGAGCTGGCTCTTTGTGAAGCTGGCTCAGTATATTATTGTGTACCTGCCATGGGTAGCGAGGTTAGCAGAGGCCTTGGCAGCATCTCTCTTGGGTGACCTGCCAGCCTGGAGAAGGATTTTTTTTTTGTGACAAACTACTAAAAGCCATGTCATCTGAGAATTTCAGCAAAAGCTATATTCCCTTTTTTATTAACTTCTCCCTCCTGTCTGCATTAACCAAGAGTAGAAAGTGACTTATGTGCTTTCAGTAACGCATCAGAAACTTGAGAGGTCAAGCGAAGAGCATTGATGGGTGTGTATATTGGACTCCAAACCACATCTGAGGGGTTAGTGTTACACGGGGAGATAATCAAGTGAACATCCCTGAAAGTGCCCCCCATTTATTCCACCAAGATGGGAATAAAGGTGGCACTAGCAAACTTTGTCCTGCAAAGCATTAGGCACCTTGGAATGGTGTTCACATCACTGTTTCTCACTGAAGAGAGTGTGTTTGAAACAATATTTATTTGGTTGGCTTATGAGGAGTTGTTGAAAGCCTGTATGTAGCCAAACAGATCTCTCCTTCTATCACTAGTCTGATTTACACACTAATCCAAATATCAATAAAACTATTTGTAATTATTTAACCTGTATAATTATTAAACCCACAGACAATTCTGCCACACTAAGTATCTGATACTGAAAATGAAACCAGGAGGCTTATCTCTCTGTGCCAAAATATGGCCACATCAGGTTACTCCTGCAGTCACACTCGGTTCCTTTTTTGAGCACCTTTAAAATGAAAAGAGGAAGTGAGCAATTCTTTCAGCTGTTGTGGCAACCAGAAGACTCAGACATTGCAGCTTATGCTGAAACCTCTGGGTGAAGAAAATAGTTTTGGGCCAGAGTTTACAGCTGTGCATGTAAAGAACATGCAAAAGATGAAGAGATTTTGCTGTGCATATGTGAGGTTACTCTGAAATAATTTGCACTTTAAAAACAATTTTACAGCTAAGAATCCACAGGCAGAATTTGCCTGCTTATTTACTGTGACTTTAGATGCCATCTGATAATTGCTTCTGCAAATGATTGTTTAGATATTGAGCTGTTTGTTGTCACACAGAATTTAATTGTGCAAGGTATGACTGCTAATGATGGAAGAGCATGCCCTTCTCAATATCTAGACCTCAGCTGATATCTACAATCTCTGCGTGGCAGTAATATTTCTCATCTCTCATTACCTTCAGTATGATAGTTCCTTCTTTTCCACCATGGCTATGGCATCCTCTCTGCTCTTCCCCTCGGTCTGCACCAATAACCCATGGTGGTCCCTGCTCCTCAGACCTGACCACACTGCTTTCAACACCCATCCCTTCTAGCACAGGCAGCAACAACCTGGAAATTCAATGCCCTACAAGCCTCGGAGATGTTTTCCTACAAATGGCAAACATCAAACTACCCACCGTGGCATCATTTATCATCAGTCTAAAGATTCTTACTGGGCTCTGGAGGATTTAGATGTTTGTGCCATGCTACTTTGCTGTCCGTTGGACCAAAGCATGTGATGGATATTGCTGAAGTGAGACTGAAGATGTAGATGATTCACATTCCCTCATCTATAAAGGGTGTTGGTTGTTTTCAACATTTTACTGTGTATGTGGCTTGTGTAACACAGCAGACTGGAGTGTGTGCTGAAAGACTGAATGAAGAAGGGAGCTGGTTATCTTTGGCAGAGGTGATGTGCATGATGTGTCTCGTTACCATGGCTTTGTGGGATCACAGAAGTTAACATCTATTAGATCATGTATCAGGCTTCCCCACACCCTCACACCACTTCTTCTACTTCAGTTAGTTCCCTGGAGTCCATTTTTAGTGTTTTATCTGTTGAATTTTAAGTATCTCAATCAATGAAATCGCCATCCATTTTTTTCTCTCAGACTTGTGATCTAATACCTCACAAAGCTGGGTCTGTCTCTCCTGCCTGAAACCCTTTTCTTTGAAAACCATGGAGCCATTTCCATGAGATCTTCACTCACTAGATGGAGAGCAGCACTTTGTTTCCTTTGCATCCATTTTTTGGCTCTCATTTGGCCCTTAGTCCCCCCCAGGCTGGTCACAGTGAAGCCATTACCTCCATGCTTCCCCTGGACAATTTCCACCGTAACTCACCATCAGTTCCTTAACTCTGTGGTTGAAACAAATACAATGAATTAAAATATAGGCTAGCAGGAAGCATTTTTTTAGTCCCCAGGGAATTTTCTGCCTCCTAAAGCACTATTGCCTAAAGCTTTTAGAGTAGGTCTTGTTGCTGTTGCTTTTTTCTGCTCCTACTGCCCTAAAAAGCCCAATGTCTTCCATCCTCAGGAGTAAACTTTTTATGAGAAGATACACACTGTGGCTGAGCCTGCAGAGACAGAGCAACAGGAGCAGGTACCAGACCCATATTGAGGTCAGTTGTATGGGTTAGAAGTAACAATTAATCGTGTAAGTTATTCAGGTGCCAGCACTCAGGGTGTAGCATCAGTTGTTGGATGTTTGTTCTTCACCCAATACACCAGGGTACACCCTGGTTCAAACTAGAAAAAGAGGGACTGCAAAAATAGAAATATCCCCAAGGAATGAAAGTTTTGCTAGTCCTCTCTAAGCCTAATTTTCTGTGGTAGGGGGCTGCAAATTTGGCATCCTTCCATCCAGCACAACATGTAGTGGGTAGGCAAGCTCCTTATCTCTTCCAGAAATGAGCTGCTTATGCATAATGACTGAGTAGATAATGCTTGTGCTGCTGCACATGTCCTTTCTATTTGGGGATGGAGAGGAAAGTAATAACTGAGGATGATTAGCTTTTGTGCTTGGGAGCACCTTGCCAGCCCTTTGTGCAGGCATGCTTTTAGTTGTTGAACTGGGATTATGCAAGGACATAGATAGGAAATGAAGAGTGACCCACCTATATACTAGTGATCGTTAATAATTAATACCTGCCATCAGAAAGGTTGGAATAACTAAGCAAATAAGCCAGAATTACTGAACAGATGGGTAAACTGAGGCAGAAAGTTGTAAGCCTTAGTCTCATTTAGGTTTTGGCCTTAAGCGTCCTACGAGGTTGATGGCAAAACAGAGCACTCCAGGCTGGACTGAATCTGCATCCACATCTAGCAGCTTCTTCATTAGGCAATGCTGTTAATTCAGTGCCTGGATCCCAGAGGGCCTGCTGGGAAGGCATCTCCCCCACACATACACACCCTCTGATGACTACATTTCCACTTGGAGAGCAGAAAGAGGTGTAACCTCAGCTGGAACGAGCTGAATGTGCTCAGCCACAATTCATAATGACCAAGGCAGACTGGGACACAACAGCTCCAGCTGGGTACACGATGAGAGCATTCTGTTCCCCCTGGTACTGGGAGTAATGAGGGGATAAACACAGGCACAAGGAGCAAGTTTGTCTTCATAAATTTAAAAGGCAGACATGGGAAACATCGCCAGATTTCTGGAAAATTAACACCCTCATTCATCATCTAATGAAAAAGGGTCTCTGTCCCTTAAGAAAAAAAAACACCTTTTAGGCTATTCTAAAATATATTGAGAGCTATTTAAAGAAATTAAGTTACTTTAAAAATAACTGTTGACTTTACTCGTCTGCTCTATTTATTTTTTGCATCGGTGCCTCTTTTAAGAGTAGCAACTGGCATTTATAGTCACCTCTCTGTTTATTTCATTGAAGGCAGAGCTTGGCTTCATTTTTGCAGGTCCCAGACATTCCAAACATCAAAGGCCCCTCACATGTTGCCCCATTGCTGGGTAGGTTCCAGACCTGAGCTGTGAAACTGCAGCAGAGCAGCAATATTTGTACAGATTTCAACGTTCAGTCCTACTTTATATTTTTTTATGTCATCTTAGGAATCAAACAGAAGGTTAAAAACTTTGACAAGGGTTGGCCCAAAGCAACATCTTTCCCCCTGGAAGGGCAGGTGCCGTGGACTGCAGCGGTGCCAAAGGCAGAATATCAAGGCAGGAGAGCAGCCCATGCCCTGGGGTAAGGTGGCCAGATTTTTGAGGTTACCAGGTCTGAGAGATTTCAGATTTAATTTTGCCTGCTTTCTTATAAAAACTTTTTATATCCCACAGTCTTAAAGATATCTGGAGTGCAGTAGATCCTTGAGGGCCTGCATTTACTAGCACTGGTTACTAACATGTTGTCTGGGCTGTTCAGTCTGGAGAGGAGAAGGCTCTGAGGTGACCTTATTGTGGCCTTCCAGTATCTTAGGGGGGCCTACAAGAAAGCTGGGGAGGGACTTTTTAGGCTATTGGGTAGTGGCAGGACCAGGGGGAATGGGGCAAAGCTGGCAGTGGGCAGATTCAGGCTGAATGTGAGGAAGAAGTTCTTCCCCGTGAGAGTGGTGAGACCCTGGGATGGGTTGCCCAGGGAGGTGGTTGAGGCCCCATCCCTGGGGGTCTTTAAGGTCAGGCTGGATGAGGCTCTGGGCAGCCTGATCTAGTGGGAGGTGTCCCTGCTCATGGCAGAGGGGTTGGAACTGGGTGATCCTTGTGGTCCCTTCCAACCCTGACAGATTCTGATTGGTTTTGCAGAGGACTTAGTAGTGTTGGCTTGATGGTTGGACGTGATGATCTTAAAGGTCTCTTCCAACCTAAAGGATTCTATGATTCTATTCCATGATTCTGTGCTGGTGAGTTTGGAGGTGAGGAAGGGAGGGATGCAGACACGTACATCAGCCCCTTGCAGAGAGCAGAAAGTGTAGCTCTGACCCAACACTTTGCAACACTCCTGAGGATCCTGGAGCCAAACTATGACACCGTGAAGAAGAGAGAAGAACACACACTGGGCAAGGAACATGGTTGGGAGTGAAGACCATGATGGAGACCTCATCCCTGGAGTTATTTTTAAAGCATACAGCAGTGGCCTCTACCAGCTCTGATCAGGACATCTGTTCTCTTTTTGCTCTTTCTCTCCCTGCTCTGACAGGGCTGCCTGCAGGACTGACCAGGCTTTGCAGGGCATAGGTCCCTACTTCCCAAGGGAAAAGCAAGAGCCAGAGTGAAGAAGTGAGTTTGTAGGACACACAACACTCATCTGGACACTTAAACTAACAGGGCTATTTTGGCACATCCCAAATGTGACTGAAGAGGAGCTTGACAAAGCTGGGTCCAAGTCCCTGAAGAGTTTCGTGGCACGAACCTGCGATGTGCTGCCTTTTGGGAATGAGCAGCCAGGACCTACATGGTGCAGCTCTCCTAGTGTCTGTGGCCAACCTGAGCTCTCCTTCAAGCCTTGCTGGTCAGCCCAAGATCAGGCACCTTGTCACAGAGCAGTGGGATGTGCAGGCAGCTGCTGTCACATGCACATCTTTGGTTTCAAGATCCATTTCTACCCAGAGTTATTATTCTGAATCATGAGTGTTTCGAGGAGAGGCATGGGCAGGTGAGCACAATGGCTGGCATCACCCAGCCTGGGTGGAAGCAGCACCCAGAGCTTCCTGCTCCCCCTTTTAGTGCATTCTCTTCTCCTTCCACCACCCACCATCGCTGCTGCGACCTTCTCAAGAGCACAGACCAGGCACCTTCCACAGCTGCACCTCTAAGACCACGTTACTGTTGTGGTAAATAGCTCAGTGTGGCTGATAAACCCTAAATGCTAGAGCTATAGGCAGAGACCTGGTCACATCTCAAAGGCTGCCTGCATCTGCTCCCCAGCTGCTCGCTCCCTTGGGCCATCCAAGAGGATATTGGGTAGTGTGGCTAGAGGCTTGTGGGAGAGCTGTGGCAAGCTTCCCCCCCATATTAAGCAGCCTTTAATTTGGCCCTGGCTGGGAGGAAGTGACAAGGACAATGCAGAGATCAGACACTCAAAATTTTTGTGCTCAGTGTGAATATTTTACATGCTTGTCAAGCTGTGCAGTAAACGATGAAGGGTTGTAGCCAGCTGTAATTTAACACAGTGGGATCAATCTGATATGAAGAGCAACAGACTGTATCTTTCCTCCATATGGACATCTAAACAAATGTTTTATTGATTTAAACATTTCTCATCATTTATGGGAACAATTTATCACCATGGTCTTTTAAAGCATCCCCGTTTGTACTTTAACGCCCTAGATGGGTTCAAGGATCGTAGAAGCTTCTTCAGCTTAAGTGGTTAAAAATTGCAACAGAACAGGATGGCCCCACTCTGAGGGCACCTCAGTAATTATTGCTTTTAATGGCTTGCTTTGGACTGAGATTGCTTTTAGCACTGTATAGGACAAAAAATTGAAGCAGGTCCAGATCCATATAAGTTGCAATTGAAAGAGGAGAGCCAGAGCTTGTGATGCTGGGGGCTGTGAGCGTTGAGGACGTCTGTCCATCCCTCTGACTGCTTTGTAGGACTCCAACACAAGGCTTCTGATAGCAAGATTGCAAAAGAGAAGGTCATGTTTCATATGCAGATCCCCCACCTCCTCCTTACAGAGCACTGATATATTAATGTCATCCATGTGATCTAACCTTGGGACAGGGGCAGGTTTATCTACTGAATGTAATTATCCTTCTAGGAAGTTGCAGACTTCACATTTTGAATTTTAATGTTTGTTCTTGACACAAGAAGTGCTTTACTGTAGCTAATGAACCCAGATATTCTTTCTGTGCTGATCTTTCTGCCAGGATAAAGCAGTAAACCAGATCTACTTACAAGTCTGTTTTCCTCCTCCAGCATCTTCTCAACTGAGACTTTTTCTTTTCAGCTCTTTAAGGTTCCCTCACAGCTGCTAGCAACTTCTGCTTTCCAAAATGTTCAAAACTTTCTCCAAATAAAGTTGACTTAAAAATTACCAGATTTGAACTAGATACACTGGTTTATTTTCTTTGTAGGCTTGAACCTGTCCAGCTCAGAAGCTTTACTTAACAAGCAGGGAAGAAGCCACTGTTAAAATCCAAAGCTGAGATCTCATGACTCCAGGAGTTGGGGACTTTAAGAAAGGAAAGCTCTGAGGCTTGTGATAACGTTGCAGGAGTTGGCAACAAGACAGTGCTTAATGGTGGGTGTTGCTGTGAATTCTGGCTGCCATTTGGCCGCAGCCTCGGCAGGGGATGGAAAATCCAGCAAAGCCCTTTTTTTCCTTGTTGTTGTTTCTGCTCCTGTGTTGTTGCAGGAACAAAAGCTCCAATCACAAGTCCTTGGCACCGGGTGGGATTTCGCACTCCGCTGGGTCCTGGTGCTAAGTTACATTCCCTCAGATCATTTGTCCCCTTGTTCATCAGCCAGCAAGAAGCAAGAGGCTGCGAAGTGTCTACACGTAGGAGCGTGTGTCTGTGTGGCTGGGTGTTTGTCTTTGGTCCCACAACCAGCATGGTCAGCGCCAAAACGTATTAGAGAAGAAGAAGTTTAAAAACAGTGTTGTGGCTGAGATCACTCTGCCTCCACTACAGTAACAGCAGCGTGAGGGGACGTGGTGGTGGCCTGCCCGTCCAACCAAGAATTAAAACATAGTGCTGTGCAGTGCTGACAACTGGAGATAGCCCAGTCTGGTGAGATGTGAGACCCTCGCTGCTTTGAACCTGTTCTGAACCACATCTGGCTGCAACACAGCTGTCCAGACTGACTAGGGTGTTCAATTGGTTTCCGGCCCCAATCGTAAAAAAAATTACACAGTCTTAAGAAATCACACTTAAAACCTTAATGTTTCCCCTACTATAGCACGCTAGCCCCAGACAGGTCCCTTTGCTGATCCCTGGCAGCATCCACATGACATTTCTGTGGGTGAGTATCCCCTCTGCCAAGGGCAGGCAGCCCTGGACCTGTCTGTGTGGTGACCAAGCTCCTGCTCTGACCCAGCCCCACTTTAATCCTTTATTCACTGAGCCCATTTTGCCACAGTCATGCTCGAGTTGCACTTTGGCACCCATTAGCATCTGACCATCAGCCAGAGAAGATGAAGTCTAAAAGATACTCCAAGTATTCTGTAAGAGGTAACCCCAACCTGGAGGTTCAACCTCTGCTTGAACTAGCTCTGTGTAAGGTTTTGAAATAGCCACTTTTCTAAGTCAAATGTTGCTGAAAGCTGAGTAAGGAGCTGGGTGCATCTTCCTACTGCGCATCAGCCCCACAGCCAGAGCTGCTTTACCCTCTCAAGACAACCCTGGGCAAGGCAGGAGAGCAGGTGCACAGCATCCATGCTGGCCTGGGGAGAGCAGACCCAGCTGCAGATGCTGGTGGAGATGGTCCAGACACTGCTGTGATGAGCCAGTCGCTGACAGACGCTCTTATTTTGCTGGTTCTTCAGTGCTGAGTGGATGAGCTCAGAGCCCAGCTGTGCCAGGCACAGCACGTACTGTGGTGGAGGAGAAGAGGCGTTGCCAGCTCAGGAGCACGTGAAGTCACAGCAGAGAGCAGAGGAGCTTTCCCATGGGCAGGAGAACGGCAGGCACAGGGATACCCGGGTAAGCAGTGAGCAAAGCATCCCCACCAGCATCCCCTCCCCTCCAGGAGAGGGCAATTTTCAAACAGAAAAGACTCACCTAGTTCCATCTGAGCAGAGTTAAGGATGAATCCCACATGTTTAACATCTCTTGTTGTCCTTGCAGCCCTCTGGACACTGGCACTAGCAAGTTTTGGCAGCTTTGGAGTTTAGGTAGTACAGACAGCCTGATGGAAACTCATTCTGAAGTGACATGATTTAGCAACAATTCCTCAGAAATAGGTCCGGACTAGCAGTGAGTTGTGCCTCCAGGCAAACAGATGTGGGTTCAAAGCTGTTATCAGGTGAAGCACGTGGGTGAAAAACCTTCTCCACAGCTTGTCTGTTGCCATGAGAAGACGCAAACAAAGCAGGGGCAAGGCTGGACTCCAAACAAATGAGGCTGCTGACTGGCTGGCGTCACATCCCTGCTAGAGACAGTGATGAGATGCTTCCTTCATGAGGGCTGGGACATCCAGCACTGAAGCATCTCAGCTCTTGCCAGGCTGCTGCTCCATGAAGAGCAAGCATCTCCAGATCCAGGGAGCCAGCAGTCACAGGAAGGTAACTGGTGCTTAGATGCTTACAGAGGGAGAGAAAGGTGAAAAGAAGTTAGGTTATTTTTTCTTCATTACTCTCCTCTCTCTCTACACACAAGCAGCAGCAGCAGTGGGGCACTGCCTGCAGTGGGAAGCATCAGATGTCTCTTCTCATGTCCCCTGTTCTGCTCTGCAGCATGATTTCCACCTCTCTGATCATTCATGCACTGAATCAGATAAGGGCCCACCAAAAGAAGCTCACAGTCTGATTCCTTGGGGGATCTTATGTCCTACCTACTGATAGTGCTGAGTCCTCCTTGTTCAGCTGGTACTCTAGTGTCTGTCAGCTACTGCATTTAGGTTTCTGCACATCATAACAGTTCAAGCTTTGGGTTTTCCACTAAGCACAAATACTTGGTGGTTGTTCTCCAGTGGTGCTGCACAGCTGTTTAGAGAAGCCATCTACGTGATGTGGGGCATCTGCCAGTTCCATGGTCTCCCCAAGTGCTCTCCCAGTGATACTTGACAGTGGACTGTCCTAAGACCTTGGGTCAAGAAAAGCAAGCCAATAGTTGCCCCAGAAGTTTAGAGCAGGACTGGGCCCTATCTCTAATGTCTCTTCAGATTATGTGATATGAAAAGCATGGTCTGGAAATCACATGAGAGCCAGCTTTCTCATGGGGTATGCCACCAGTCCTGCTTCCAGCTGGACAAGACAAAAGCATCTTTATTACCATTGAGCAAGCTTGTGTGCCCATCCCTACTGAGCAGATCAAACCCGTGTGTCTTGGCAATGGTGTTTGTGGTCACATGTTGACCTGTCACACTGTCTGATGAGAGCTTCTGACACTGTGGCTTTACATGTAACTAGGGAGGATATAAACACAGGTCGTGTAACTCCCAAACTGTGTGTTTTCTTCATTGGATTCAATAGAGGCATCAGACACTGCAAAACCAAAAGCTTGTGGATTTCCTTTAGATCTCACTCTAGGGGCTGGGTGGAAGGAGGAGTCTGTTTAATCCCTGCTAATGAAATTCCTGTTGCAAGGCACACGTATGCATGCAGCTGGCATCCATCTGGATCTGAGCAGCTCCCTGAAGGACTTCCAGGTAACAGGAACAGCACTCATGAGTGTGGATGGCTTCTCATTCTGTTTGTTTATATGAAATAGTAATATTAGATGACATTAATGTTATACTGAAGTCAGGCTGAAAGTAGGAAAGCAAATCCCCTCCCTTTTCCCCTTGGAAGTGGCTCATGTGCTGGCCCAGGGCTGAGCCAAACACTGAGGTCCCCATCTCGGTGAATCTAGCCCAAACAGAAACATTGCACTCAAAATATGGGCAAGCCTGGGGCAGGGGCTGACCTTCCCAGCACAGCCCCACCTCCACCTCCCCACAGCTCACCTAGGGGCCTTTGGGAAGGAAAATACAGCTCCTCGGGGGTGACCCCCGGGGTCTGTGATACCTGGCTGCTAGGCCAGAGCTGCTGCAATAACTGTAAAATAAAAAACAAGTGAGTGCCTGTCTGCTGCCTTACTGACACAAAGCTCCCAGCACACCAGCTAGCTGCTAGCTCACTTTTTTACAGAGTCATCTATAGATTTTGTGGCTTTATTTTATTTTTTTTTCCCTTTTTATCTTTTTGCTGGTGGAGAGAAGTCATTAGGAGGATCATGTCTTGTGTGGTGTCCCTTGTACCTGACCCTGTAGCAGCACCTTCTCCATCCCTCCCTCCCTCCCTCCCCAGCTCCCCTGCTGCCACCTGCTGAAGACGGGTCCCCACTGCAGCCACCCGGGCTGGGACCCGGCTGCTGCTTCAGGCTCCTCCGTGGTGTCGTATCGGTGCTTTTCTCGGCCTTCTTCCACCTCCTCTTCACTTCTACTCAGGGAATTTTTCCTCTTTCTCTCCGTTTTTCTACCTAGTCTTTGCCCAAGTGCAAACATGACCGGTTCACATCAGGCCTCAATGGTAGCAGATAATTTCACAAAGTCATAAACTGATGGTGCAAATACCCAAACCACTTCTAGCATCACCAGCAATTCTTTCTTCATCCAATTTTCAGCTGCATCCCATGAAAATCTCTCCCAATGCCTTTCCCCCTCTGGCTGCCTTACTGGAGAGCAGCCTGGCTGGGGTGCTTTCTGCCCAGCAAGCCTTCTGTCCATCAGGATGCAGAGGAAGCCCTGTACACATTAAACTCACTTAAGTCCCTTCTGATATGGCTTAGAGCAGCCTTGTGTGTAGGATGTGAGGCAAAGACATGAGTACACAGCTAAGGGGATTTTTGTCTGAAAATCCCACAGCTCATTTTTTTTTTCCTCAACCTTTTATTGAAGGAGGGGGAGACCCGTTTGCTTCCCCCAAGGAAATTCCCCAGAAAACAGCTTCAAGAAAAAAAGGCTCTTCCAGATGACTGAAAAAAAATGCAATCTGAACCCCCCTTGCCTCTGTCTCTTTGCAGCTGGAATTACAGGTTCATATTTAATTTCTCTGCAGTGTAATACAGCACTTCTTCTAATACCTTTAGGTGCCCACATCTGACAGAAAGTTCCTGAGAATTATCAAGTGCTGTACACCAGGCTCAGACCATTTGCTATAGTTACAGAGTAATCATGGAAATATGGAAAGGCTTTGCAAGTGTGGCATTTATGGGCAATTTAAATAGGAAACCAGCCGTAGCTCTGATAGCTGGAGAGCTACTGACAAGGCTGATCTCTGTTCTGTACAGGGGGGCAGGATGGAACCATCTGTAACTATCAGCTGCATCACGATGGGAACACAGGAAAACAGATTTAAGGTTAATTTTATTTAAAGCAACATATGCAATAAATGTTTATCTGTATATATATACATAGAACAGAAGAAGAAATGCTAATGATGTAGGATTCACACTTTTCATGTACTTAGCTGCCTAACTCCTAGGAAATCTGGATAAAAGATAGAAGTGACTGTGCTATGAATTATACAGTGCCTGCTCCTTAGGGCCTGCTCCTTCTCTAAGCTTTCTATATCCTACTGTTACATAAATAATCATGAATTTGCAGGGGCTGTGGGCTGGTTTTCGTTTGTTAGACTTTCTCCTTCATTTCTCATAAAATTAATACCTGTGTATGCATACAGGACAAGAGTAAGCAGGCAAGAACATTGCAGAAATCATGTGGTGAAAAAAGCCACAGAGTGACACTGCAGTAATTTCTTGCCTGTGTTATACACTGTACATAAATGCACAGTTTCTTGGTGATTTAGCTGCCATACAGATCTTTCCTACTTTCCAGTTCCCACTCAGAGAAATCCCACAGATAATGCTTATTCAGTTCCCAGCAGCTTCTGATCCCCTGACTCAGCCTTCTCTGAATAACAGTCAAGCCTGTCCATAACAAAGGATGTTAAATATTAATGCTGAGGACTTTGTCGCTGATTGTGCTGTTAACATGTAGGGAACCATTCAACCCTTGCAGATAAATAAACTCTGCCTAATGCATTAGAGCTCTGCAGAGTTAACCTGACAATCTATTCCTCCATTCCAAAAGGTGAAAAGAGGGGGAGAGATGTGTGAACTGCTCTTTAATGGTTCACTGCACTTCTATTTGGGATTTTAAACCTAGGCTGATTAGAAAAAGAGAAAAAAAAAAAAAGGAAAAAAAAAAAGACAATGTTTAAGGTGATGCTGGCAGATGCAGATGTTAGGTGGTGCACTGCCTTTAGCAGAGCCTTGCATGAGACAATAGTGTGACACTTGAGTGGGTCCAAGGCTACCAGCAGAGATCCTACCATGCTCATTGGTTTGGCCTTTGCACCCAGACCTGCCAAGGTACCTGGGTTACACTGCCCAGACCCATCTCATGGAATGGTTTCTGCTGGATTAGAGAAATTTAAGCACCCTCATTCCTTTACATCCAACCATTTACAAGCAGTGATGCTGCTGCTGAACATCATCTGACATTGCACTTCCCTGACCTGTCAGAGCACGCATCAGTGCCACCTTTTAAGAGCAGTGGCTCTTTGGAAAACTGAAGCTTGTATGCCACAAATCGTTTTCAGTTAGGTGCTTACTATTGTCCTAATTTTCTGTTTTCCCAGAGCCTCTCCAGCTCACATTTTCAGCTCAGGTAAATTGATATTGCCTCAGTGGCTGCACTTTTGCCCTGAAATATCAGCATTGGTGCTGGTACAGGGGTTTTAGATTCTTCAGAAGCCCCTTTGGTTTGGAGGGCACAAATGCAGATTTCATTTTTACAGCCTGTACTCTTATGAATCACCTCTCTGAGGAGGCGACAGGGTTGATACATGGGAGCACAGGTCATGCTGGGGTTCCCTGATTATCCATGAGCTGCTGACTGTTCAGTCATTTGGGCTGCTGCAATAATCAGGAGCTTATGTCAAGAGGAAAGAGATAGTCTAATTTAAGGAAGAAAGCATAATTACGCTTTGTGAAAACAGATGAACTTGGAATTTCAGTAGAAAATATAAAATGCATGAAGTTTTTCCCCCCTGTTTCTCCCAGTTTCAGCAATTCATCTCTCTTTTTCCTATTTCTATGCATCTTGTTAGTGATACGGGTGGCAGGTCTCCTGCTGCAGGTGTTACAGCATCCAGGAAAGGTCTTTTTCTGCTCCTGACCAGCACTGAGCACCATGCTCCATCCAGCAGGACTGTGTGTGTATGTACATATCCCCACACCCCATCTCAGCTGTGGGCATGGAAAGCTTTGACAGACCCAAACCCTGGCTTCAGCACAATTCCACGTTGCAGTGTACTCAACAGAAACCCCTTTTTTACCCAGCTGGCCATTTCCCTGAACCAGGCAGCAGCTCTGACCCTTTCTGATGGCAAGCAAAATGATGCAGCTCAGGTTTCCCCTTTTATTGGTTGCTCTGTCCTCCTAAATTGTTTCTGGGTCTTGCAAGGTCATGGCTTTGCAATGAGACCCACAGCACTGAGGAGTGACAGCTGATTTATTAATATACAGATTTCTTCCATATGTGTTTTACCTGTGTCTGGCAGCAATACCAATAATTATACTTTATGCTTCTATAGCTTTTTACATTGTATTAATTATCTGTATTACTAATGCCACTTATCAGATATGATAGCAGATGCAATCAAACATTGCCTGGGACTCTCTCTTTTACTAAGGGCATATTCTGGCTTCATAAGCAAAGTTTCATTAGCAGAAGTGGTGCAGGGAGGGGGAGGTAAGGGCTGCTTCTGAATGGATGCCTGTCAGCAGCAAAGAGCAGCAGCCACCAGCCTGCTGTCACTACACCCCTCAGAGAGGTGGCAACATCCAGCTCCTGCTGCCACCACCCTGCAGCCCCCAGCCTCATTTGCCACGTCAACCCTCAGACTTATCTAACCCCTGCTAGATGTTAAAACTGACTTCTCCTGGCTCCTGTTTGGACAAGGACACCTCCATGGCCAGGCTGTGTGTGTGTACACTGGCACAGCTCAGCACTTTTTTGAGGGCCCTTGGCTTTAGCTGCTGGGGATCCTCGTGCAGACCCCTGTGAGAGGGGCAGGAGAGAGGGACTTGTGAGTGTGCACTGAGTGTGGGCACCCATACACACGTGGGAGTGCCTGTCTGTGGAGGAGACCCTGAAAACCAAGCTAAAAAGCCCTGCCCTGAACATCTGCTGGTGTCTCAACACCCTGTGTTACCGAGTGCCTCTCACAGCAAGTGCCCTGCCATGTGAGTGATGGCTCTGACAGAGCCATGAAATATGCATTGTCTGTGTGATTTTGGAGTCATACCTTTCCTCTAATTGTCAGCTGAGAGGCCGTTCCATCAGCATTTAACTTTGTGCTTCACTTTGGTTTCCTCTACATGCCTCCCCAACAGCATCTGAGCACTGCTGGAGGGCTACACCAGCTGAACCAGCTCTGCAACACGAGGCAAGGGTCTCCAGTGTCTTGTTTGTGCAAGGGATCAGAAAAACCCCTGATGGTTTTAACCCTGTAGGTGAGATAAGAAGGGGCAGAAAGGCTTGCTTATGTCTGTGGGGCTCTGCTCCCTTTGAAGAGCTGAGCCAGACTTCCCATCCCACCCTCCTTCCCAGGAGCTCTGGGGCTGCTCAGTGACCTACAGGACTAGATCAAGCCCCCTTTGCCTCTTCAACCTGTGTCATTAACGTATACACAGACACCTATTTCCCAGTGATAGAAGAGCTTATATAATTTTATTAATCTCCACGCCAGGTCGTTATTCATTGCAGCTCAGCTTTGTTTTCCATTTACTCCTTGCAGCTCTGAAATGGTTGGATTGCTGCAGATTTCATCAACATGCTCTTTTAAACAGAAAGATGCTAGACCTCTCCATCCTGCTGCCTTCCATGTCAGGCAGCTCGTGAGGCTCAGGTTCCCTGCCAGCACCATATGGCACTGCAGAAAATGGTTCTTCTCTGTCTGAGGTACCTGGATACAGCCAGCAGCAATTAACAGAGATTCACAGTTGTGCCTATGGTGCAGAGGTAATTAGAAACACTGATAATCACAGTGCAGTGGTAAAGAACCATTTATTGCCTCCCTCCCTGTTCATCCTGCAATGAGATTTAATAGAGATTTACCCAAGCTAGGTGAATCCTGTATAGAAACAGTCAGCAAAGTGGCTGCAGGGGTGTTGCTGGGAATTGAGAAAAGCCCAGTAGGAATGTTGAGGGGCTCGTTTGGCCATTCTGCCACATAGCCCCTTGCTTGAGAGGGTACTTGCAAGTGGAAGGTGACACGGGGCAGAGCAGCTGTGATAGAGCTTGGAGAGCATCTCTGGGGCTGCCCCAAACATTGCTGCACCACTGCAAGGTGCAGTGGATCTGACACATGCACAGAGTTACTGTGATTTGAAGAATTAATGGCCTGGAGAACTCAGAGGAACAGTGACAGGCAAGCAAAGTGGCATTCACTGACACTGTGATAGACTGGCTTGCTTTTTAGTTTTGCCAAGGCCTTGATCCTTGGCCTACAGCATACAGGAGTGCTGATAATAAATTGACTTCTGAATTGCTCCCACATCAAAGCAATCAGTGCACTGTACCAAACACAAAATGCAATTAAACTAATGTATTGCACTAGGGAGAATAAAGCTGAACTTTGGATTTGAGTTTCAATTTTTAAATGACTGAGTTTGAAAAACCCCAAATTAATCACCTACTGCATTTTCCACATGGAAGTGGTGCCACCAGTACAGTCACAGGAACTGTGCCAGCAAGGAAACAGGTGAAGAGCATTTTTAAGCCAGGTTTTTAAAGCTGTCAACAATTACAAACACACCAGAGCTGGAGATTCAAATCAGGTGAGCTGAGGGTGGAGCAGGTTATAAAGCACAGGACAGAGAAGAAAGGTGGAGTGTGTGCCTGGAGGGGCCCTGGAAGCAGCTAGAGGAGTGATATCTCCTAGTGCACATGCAGCCTGGAGAGACTGGTACCACCAGTACTGTCTTACCAGTGGGGAAACTGAGGCACAGAGGGGGAAAGTAGCTTTTTTTAGATGTTACCTTCTGACAGAGCCAGGGTGAGTGGCTGGACTTGCTGTTCCACTTCATTTCTCTACCCCTTTGGCGAGTACAAGGGATTTGTGCTGCTGTGTAAATCTGTCCCTGTTGCCTTTCTGCAGAGCCTGTAGCCCTACGCTCCTCTTCAATGTTAGGTTACTAAAAGTAGAAATGGAAGTCTGCCAGTGAAAAATCTTTATTCCTTCAATTATCTGGACTAATTTGGACACCTCTGTGTGTTGGGGTGTCTCAGGGTGCAGACAACCTCCCCTACATGCACTGGCAAAGTTTTATTAGCAGTTAAGAGCTATGTGCTTTCTTCTTCAGTAAGACAGCTCCTTGTGTTACCTGCTTATCTCTTTTAATAATACAACATGATAGTGGACAGATTTCCATGGCAGACTGCATTCCATGCTGTTGTGCTCAAACAGTGCACAAAATAGCATGGATGGTGGGGTCTTCCCTGCTGCTGCTTTTCTGGCAGTGGCCTCCCAAATTATAAACACGAGGGGTTCTTAAACAGAACAGGCTTATCCCACGGTAGGATTATCCCTGGAACGTGGCACCTTCCCCAGCCTCACCCTCTAGCCACCCCAGCCAGAGGGGTCTCGAGTGGAGCAGGGGTCTAATGTATCAAGGGGAGAGCTGAAGGATGCGGCGTAATTCCCAGTCACGCTGGGATTCCCTTCTGCTCACAGCTACAAACAGCGCTGTGTGACAGTAATTAGAAAAGCCGTGAATCCCCCATGTGATGAAGAATTCTGCTGCAACGTTTAGGCACTGGGGTGGGTTTTAGTACTGTGATGAAATGACACAAGCTTCGCCTCTCTCTCTCTCTCTCTCTTTGCTTGTGCAGCTTCTCTCTCTCTTCGCTCCTCTCTTCGGCTGCCTCCACGCCCTCCCTCCGTCCCCGCTCGCTTCGCAGCCGGGCTGGGGGAGGCAGGGATGCCGGTGGGACGGGCAGCCCTGGGCTCCAGCGCCTGGGAG
>NW_008586678.1:664-1069 GCF_000691845.1 Merops nubicus | reverse complement strand
GCCGCTTTCCTTTTGAGCGTGCCCGGCTCGTACTTGCCCAGCTCGGCGCGCTGCAGCTCTGCCAGCTTCTTCACAGCCAGCATCAGCTTCTTCTGGTGGCCTGGGGACAGCACAGGGCATCAGCACTGCTGCCAGGGGCAGGGGCGCACGCAGGCCGCGGCGTGGCGAGGGGGCAGTTTTTTT
This sequence comes from Merops nubicus, assembly GCF_000691845.1. Taxonomy (NCBI): domain Eukaryota; kingdom Metazoa; phylum Chordata; class Aves; order Coraciiformes; family Meropidae; genus Merops; species Merops nubicus. The sequence continues at coordinate 886 of NW_008586678.1, read as the reverse complement.
TGCTGCTGCCAGGGGCAGGGGCCAACGCAGCCCGCGCCGTGGCATGGGACCTTACCCAGCTTGGTGATGCCGATCTCCTGCAGGTCCTCCCAGGTGATGTCGGTGATGAAGTCGATGTTCTCGTAGCCATTCTCCACCAGCACCTTGTAGTACTGGGACAGGCCGATCATGGAGAGCCACAGCGCCAGGTTGGCCTGGGGATGGGCACAGCTCGGTGTCAGC
>NW_008586678.1:0-651 GCF_000691845.1 Merops nubicus | reverse complement strand
ACCGCAGCACCCATGCCATGGAGGGGATCCCATCTGGCTGGAGACTCCCCTTGTCCCTTCACTGTCCCTGTGCTCCACAAGCACCGGGGGCCATGCCCAGCCCTCTGCCCTTGGGAAGCCCCTTGCTGTGCCCAGCCAGTGGGGCAGGAGGGGTGGCAGGGGACACGGTGTCACATCCATATTGTGACAGCAGGCACCAGCTCGATGGTCCCTGAGCTGTGGGGAGACGTGTGCAGCTCCAGGACCACGAGATGGGAGCATCCTCAGGCAGCAGTGGCCCACCTCACACCCTTGCCCCCCTGTGCCACCCCCTCCCTGGAGGGCCAGGGCTGAGGGGAGTGGTTGCCACCCTGGGCCTGGCTTTTCCGCGGCCAGCCACTCGGGGATGTTGAGGTTGTTGATCTCGGAGGCGATCTTCTTCCTGTGCCCCGGCTTGGTGACGCCAATGGCCGTGAGGTCCTGGGGCAGAAAGGGGGGTCAGTGCCCCCCCGCGCCGTGCCTCCTGCCCTGCCCCCGTGGCCTCACCTCCGGCGTCATCCTGCTGATGGTGGTGATGTCGTAGCCGGCGTTGATGAAGTTGGGCGCGTAGAGCTGCAGCTGGAACTTGCAGAGCCACTGGTACACGGCCTCTGAGCTCTGGGGCGAGAGGGA
>NW_008586677.1:4118-22407 GCF_000691845.1 Merops nubicus | reverse complement strand
AGCAGATGGAGAGAGGTGATCCTGCTTTTCTCCTCTGCCCTGGTGAGACCTCAACTGGAGTCCTGTGTCCAGCTCTGGAGTCCCCAGCACAAGAAGGACGTGGAGCTGTTGGAATGTGTTCAGAGGAGAGCCACAAAAATGATCAGAGGACTGGAGCCCCTCTCCTGTGAGGACAGGCTGAGGGAATTGGGGTTGTTCAGCCTGGAGAAGAGGATGCTCCTGGGGGACCTTATAGTGACCTTCCAGTACCTGAGAGGGGCCTACAAGAAAGCAGGGGAGGGACTGTTCACAAGGGTTTGTAGTGACAGGACGAGGGGTAATGGCTTTAAGGTAGAAAAGGGTAGATTTAGGTTAGATGTTAGGAAAAGTTCTTTCATATGAGGGTGATAGGTCACTGGAATATGTTGCCCAGAGAGGTGGTGGAGGCCCCATCCCTGGAGACATTCAGGGTCAGGCTGGATGAAGCTCTGAGCAGCTTGACCTAGTTGGAGGTGTCCCTGCTTATAGCAGGGGGGTTGGACTAGATGACTTTTGGAGGTTCCTTCCAAACCAAACATTCTGTGATTCAATGATTCTATGAATATTCACACTTAAGCATTTGAACTGTACAGCAGAAACACTGAGGCTGAATTATGGAATTCTGGGTAATGTTTTTGTGCTTCTGCTTACGTCAAAATTTTGTGTATTATGAACTGTGGCTATTATTTTGTATTTGATGTGCATGTTACAGATGCTTTACGAAGTAAAAGCTCCCATCTCTTTGCCATTGATGACATCCTTTGTTGCCAAAAAAGTGGACACATACCTTGGTGAAAGTACATGATAATGTAATTTTAATGACAACATGCATATTTTTTCTTCTTAGGAAGTTTTATTAGATATAAATTACACAGCAGATTAATCATTTATTACTGTGAGTGTTTTATAGTACATACAATTAGAGGTGATCTTTTAATTTAACTTTGGTTTTAAATCAAGACCTTTATTAGGATTTAAAGTAGATTTAAATTGTTACTTCAGTTACATAAACTCTAAAATTGAACGTAAACATTTGGAAACTGCTCTGTAGTTAGAAAATCAAGTGACATTAGTTGCTGTTTCTCTAATCCATAAATGATCTGCCACTATCATTTACTTAGTAATATAGGAGTCTTCAGAGAGTGGTGTGGAGGTGGGGGAGTTTGTGGCATTTGCTGAATCTTTTTTAAACTTAGGATGAAGGATAGTGGTGAATCTGGAATGATAATGAATTAGTGGGTTTGAGGTTCTTAATCACCTAGCAGGAAGAACCTCTCCTTTTATTGTCATCATGAAAGAGTTGTTACAGATGCTGCCTCAGAAATGTTTCTTAAAGGAGGAAGTATAGCTTTATTTCAGAATTGATTTCACAGTTAAGTTGAGGTAGCAGATCTTTTGGTAGATAATATGTTTCTTGACAGAACAATTATTTTCCCCTGTTTTTTAAGACATCCTGCTTTCTTTTTGTCTCTACCACTGCTAGTGCTAACCACTATATTAACTAATGTCTAAAGGCTAGCCTTTCCACCTTTACACAATTTCAAGAGAGTGATAATTACAAGTTTACTGAATCACAATTCACACAGGGTGGAAAAACAGGCCTTTAATGGTACAGTTTAAGTTTACCTAAGTTGTCATTAATGCTAACAGATTCAGTCTTACTGTTTGCCCCATTCCTGAATTCATATCAACTGTCTTGTGCTGCAGCATTAGAGATTGGCCAGTGACTGGCCAGTGCAATCAGGAAACCAAAAGAAACTGATAGCTAAGGAAACAGAAAACAATTTGTTTTGAACCAGCTGGCTTTCTGAATCCAACTGTCCCTTTGATTGCAGGAATACTGGTACTGGCATAAGCAAGACAATGTAGGATTATGATGAATGTTAAACAATATCTTTAATTGTAAAGCAGTTTAACTAGCAAACAAAGATAAATTTACTTAGAGTTTTAACCCAAGGATGCAGCAATCTGAATTTTGGGTGTGTCTGGATTGTGTGAAACAGTCATACAGGACTGAAATTCATTACTAGGTTCTGGTTTTGTTTGGCTACTAGTGACTATTGAAAAGATATCTGTAATTCTCTTTTTCTGATATATTCTGCCTCTGCAGAGCTAAGATACTCTCTAGGCATCTTAAGCCTTTTAAGACAACTTTTCTAGGGCCAAAGAAGAAAACAACGTAAGTTTTGAATTCAAACTGTCAAAATGAATTAATATAACATTATATTTCTGGAATAGTATTATATATTTTAAATAAATACAAATATTGGAAAATATCCAGAATAAGCTGAAGGAATAAGTATCATACTGGACAATATAATGGTTCTGATAACACAGGATTTTTGCATTTATACAGTTTAGAAATCAGATGCCTAGCTATCCAAAACATAGAGAACTTAGTGAAACTGAGTAAAACTAGATAATCTATCTTAAAACAGCTGGAGTTCTGGAATGGAATTGATTAATCCAAACACATATGAAAACCAGAAAATTCTAGTAGAAGAAATAGAAATGGATTATTTTTCTCTTCACCTAGCAGTTTAAAGGGCAGTTCTTAACCTTTATCCTAGGCTAGGTGTCTGAAAAGTTACGTACAATATTTGTTCTGAAACTATCCAACTTGCAATAAAAAGAGACAAATCTGACAAATCTTAGGAATACTTTTCCTTTGTCACTGTTTTCAGAGTGATTTCTCAATAAAAGTATAAAATTCATAAATTATATTACTGCTACCTCTTATCAGGGACTAGACAGAACTGGCTACATGGAGAATTCAGCTTTAATTTGCTGAATGAAACAAGCTATTAAACTTCCATTATTAAAAAAAAAAAGAGCTGAACAATAATAACAAGTCAAAAAGGAGCCTCAAGTAGCACCTATGTGGAGCCTCATGCTGCCTTCCTTAGGCTCCATTTAGTACTCAAATGACTAAAACACCACCAAAATATTAGTATTTCTTCAAAAGACAAAAGAAAGAAAAACAGGAAGTTAAAAGAGAAAACCCTGGAGCCAGATTTGTCTGCAGATGGAATAAAAGCTGTGACTGAAGCAATTTTCAATTGTTTGATTACTCCCATGTTCTGAAATACGACTGTGCATTCCTTGTATACAAAGAGAAGTTAGTTGATTCAATCATCTTCACTCTTTTTTTTTTTTTTTTTTTTGTTATGGAAGGCTTTGTTAAGATTAAAAACCTAGATAAATAGCACAATTTAAAAGTTCTCCCCCAGCAACCTGATAATACAGTTATTCCTGCAGAAGAAACTTCCCTTGTCCAGTTTTAATGCTACTTTGCAAGGCAAAGCATGGTTGAAAGCCTGGCTATTAAATCCCAGCGCAGCTTTCTGGGAATGATGCCTGCTCCACCTCACTTTTATGCTGTCATGTGCTTTAGGAAAAAGCTGTTTCCTTAAAAACATTGATATGCACATATTGTGTCAGCAATAGTGTGGATGTTTTGTTGTAATGGGAGGCAGGGAAGCCCAGAGGCACAGCAGGATAGGGTCTATGCCAACTAAAGAGGAATGAAATGCACCACATTTACCAATATTAAGGAAAAAAAAATGTAAGCCTGGATATTCCTGTTGAGATACGCTTTTTTAGACATTCATCACTGACACATTAAACTGCAACCTTGGTACCTTCCTATTAGTAATAATGGACAGCAATCTGATCTAAACTGAGACTTGTCCTTAAAATGGTGCCTGTGGGAGAGAATGTTAAAGCTGTAGAAGCAAATCAAGTTGAGGGCAATAGTTAAATGCTTGGAAATGTCTCTGGATACAGTAAAAAAGGAATTCGAGCAAATGTGATGCAGAAGTCGTTGCTTCATGAATATAGACAACTTATTTTCTCCAAAATCCTTTCTTCATCTTCTTCTCAAAATGATAGCTGTATGTACTTCTTGTTTGAACTTGGACATTTATTTTCACTCTACCATAGTACTTGATACCAGTCAAAAATGAGACATATTTTGCAGAGATGTTTCCGAAGTAGTTATGTTACACTGTAAAACTGAGTAGGAAAGACTGATCTCTAGGACTCAAAGAGATCTTGCATCTTTCAGCGCAAAAGACTTAAGTGTCAAGAGTGTGCTATTGATCAAAATACCAGCAGGCTTACAGCACAGCAACCACTTGACAATACAGGAAAAAAATTGCTTCTGTCCAGGTGATGTAAAACCCTTCATCGGGTTTTCAGTCTTCCTAGAAGTGTACCTACAATCTCACTCTGGCAGAAAATAATAAGAAGTGCTATGAATAAACTTAATGTCAGTCCTAATTACGTTCTGCATGGACTATTAAACACCAGTGTTCTGGCAGAAGCCAGTCTCCCACATCTTGATAACCTGACCAAACTATTGAAGAAATAAAGTCTGGCCATTAAGCCTAAACGACTGATAGGTATCCCTGCTAGTTCCAGTAGCTGTGTTACTGTGTTACTCAGTGTGCCACTTTGCATGAGGACCATAAATGCACCAGACCCTTTGCTGGGTTTGTACTCCCAGCTGACCAGTTGTGACTGCTGCACAAATCTGCCTTTAGCTTTTTTCATGTTTGCTGCTCAAGTTATCTCTAAACCTACCTTGCAGTATTAGACTGGGAGGATTACTGGCAGATGGGCATGCTTCTGTCTTCCCTTTTTTTTTGGCTTTCTCTTCCTGACCATGGTCTTTTGTGATTGTAGGCCTTACTTCCAGTCCTGGTATTGCTTGGTCAGAGCAATTGCTGTGACAACCTATGCCTTGGTTAGGATCTTTTGACATTTACTGCATACACTGAGAATCTTGTGTATTAGTACTCCCAATATTAAAATAATATTTTCTAGAGAATTCTAGTTCAAGAAAAAAAATGAATTTATATTCTTTGTCCCAAGACACACACAGATGTAAAAATCTTCCAAAGCAATTATTCCTTTTCACGTTGTACAAGTCCATGTTCTGTCAAACCATCCTTTTCAATATTACCTTGGCTACATAGGAAAATAGTGGCATACCTCGGATTGCTTGAAGTCAGCAGGGAAATTGAGCAGCTTAGCATCAGCCTTGGAGCTAGAATGTCCTCTGGGCCTCAAAAATGTTATGAAATTAAATCATTGTGCAATAGTGTGATATTTTGTGTAATAGTGACTATCCTAGGCGTAATGCATTTTAGTCTTCTGTCTTCAAAAGATACATGCCACAACCTGCACGGAGTCAGGTGATAGTTGAATCTTACACTGAAAAAAAAAAAAAGCTGATTTTCTTTCTTGATGCTGTCACTCTGTGAGTAGGACAGTACCTCTTACCCTCTCAGTATATATGAGATAGTTCCACTGATCAATACAGCATTCATGTTACTAGCAGCAAGGCATGTTAAGAAAGATAAATGGCAGTAAAAAGAATGGAAACAGATGGATTTCTTGGAATTTTGCCCAAGTATGCTGGCAGATTCTGTAGCACTGTGCTATACATTATACTAAGTCTAAAATACAGAGGAAAGACAGCCCACAGGATACTGCATCACATCTCTTCTACAAGACACAATGACACCCTCACCCAAAGGCCATGTATCTTTTACTATAGCCTTTTCCTACCAGGCCTTGATGAATCTGGGAAAAGCAGCCAGCTGTGATTACAGCCTATCTGAAGAACGACACTGGCTTCGCTTTGTCTGCTGATAAAACCTCCTAGGCAGTAGACAAGTATTTCTTAGACTGAAGCTTATGATCCAAGCAGCACTGGAAAACAGAACTCTCTGGGAAAAAAGAACCCAAAACAATTATTCAATAGTCTTTTCACTTTTCACCAGCATTAAAAATCAGTTGATAGATGGGAAAAGATGGAATGTTATGATATCAATACATTTCCTTTCATTTTCTCATGTGTTTTGCAAATTCATTCTGGGACCATGACATCTACAATAATACTATCTGATGAACTTAAACAGGTGGCAAATTTACTTGGATAAAAATCCTTGTGTTAAAAGCAAATTTATTTACTCAGTTCTTAGAAGGTATGCGTTAGCATAGCTAGCTTTTTAAAAGGTTGGTATTTTGAATCAGCAAAAGTATCAGTTAAGGAAACTGATACAGTAAGAAAGAATGTACTGGTATTTAAGGTTTGGAGAGACTGTAGAAACAGAGGACTATATCATATTTGCCTTCAGGGACTAACCACAATCTGCCTGCACCTCCACTGCAGCACAATAATTCACTATTGTTATTAAACTTTTGCCTGTCTGAATCCTGTAAACTAAGCTGTGCTTCAAAAGGTCAGCAGAAGTGGCACTGTCCTGCAATTCAGACTTTTGGAGGTTATCCAGATGCAGTAACTTAATACCATGATAAATAATATCTTAGCATACTGCATTAACCTGTGTTACTATTGTATGTTTTCTAGCTTGTGCTTAACGAATTGCCTTTATCTTGCCCATCTGTTTTCCTTTTAGTGCAGTTATCGAGTATCATTTACCAAAAGAGTAGATAGCAAAGAAAGGCCCATGCAGTACTTTCTAAGTAAGCTAGACTTCGACAGAGTGAGATGTGAGAGAGGTGTAACCTCCCATCAGACCTCACAGGTCTGAACTAAGTAATACGGGTGTTTGAGTAGCTGATCCACCGAACATAAAAAACTGCTACTTGCCTCCTGTTTTGATCTTGCCCACTGAATAATGAAATGAAAACAAGAAAGGATTTTAGCCATGGTTTTCTTTAAAATACATGCTTGCTAACAATAATTGTAATATTGCTTATGCTGAATAGCTTTTCTTCACACTGAATTTATTATGAATAACATGAAAAGAAAGAATAGCTATTACATGAACTTAAACAGGGACTACAAATTTTGGTTCTATGAGTAGTATTATAATTTTGCCTAATACTTCATGCATTTATAGAATAAATTATTTTCTTTTTTTCGAATGTGTGACACAACATACTAACTCTAAACACTCATGATCTAGAAATAATCAAGGACATTAATCTGCATTCTAAAGGTATGATTTTCCTTAATTTTTAACCTTTGTGTATATAGCATTACTGGTGATGCTGGTTGTAGTAATCTGGCCAGCTTGAGTTACTGAAACCATTCGTAGGGTCCTTTCCCATAGCAGTCCTAGGAGGATGCAGTCAGCAACTTGCTCATGCAGATCTCCTACATAAATTAGCATAACAAAGGACAAAATAGAATGTTCTATTTTCCCCTCTTAGAAGTCAGTTCTATCAAACACATCTTCATCACCACATGTTTTTTCCTGGGCCTGATTCAAAATCCAAACAAGAACATGGGAATTTTTCAGAGGAAATTTTTTTCAGACCTTTATTCCGTTTGTGGTCTAATTCTCTTTTCTCTTTAGCTGTGCCCTACTTTAGCACTCAGCAAGGTATGAGTTGCATAGGCCAAGTCAGACAACTATCATGTATACAATAAGAATTTCAGTTCTGGTTAGGCATATTCTTTCTGAACAGGAAAGAGAAGTGCTCCTTAAAGCTAGTGGAAGAACAACGGAACAGTGCTTGTTGAACAATAAGTGATACATGCAATTAGCACGGATCCAATAAGGAGTGCATGAACAGTGATGGTTAACATTTTTTTTCCCCTATCTGTGACTTAACCTGGTTTCTGCAGGGTGTAGGAAAAGCAATAGTTGTTGTACCTATAACTAGCATAATTGTTACAATACTAAGAAATGTAGAGAAGACAACAAAATACACTTAAACCTTTCTTAAACCCTAACCTTACTGCAACATCAGTGTATCCTAGAAGCTATTAAAAACTGATCAGGCTTATGATCCAACTCTTTAAAGTATGAGGCTTCCTATTTAGTGGAGGAAGAAAAGGGTCTTCAGGAGGGAAGGTTCCTCGGAGAGGCAGAATGCCTATTTCTTCCTCTCCCATGGAGGGTGAGTGCCTTTCCACCCAGAACGCCGTGCTCAGATTTCACCTTTGTTTTTTTTATGGTTTGTGCTTACTTTATCCCCACTTATGTGCAGATCTCATTCTAAAGCTGTGAAGTTCATATTAGCTTAAAATAGCCCTAGTTAATCCACTCTGTATTTTCATAAATGTAATCACAATCTAAAGTATGTTGAAATAATATATTAGTCTGAAGCTCTTGTATTACTAGCTTTCAGTTTATTCACAGAGCTGTTTCATATCCCTTGATACAATTCAGTAACAAATTGGGGTCATCTTACCATTTCCCCTGGACATGTCCTGTATTTTTAGGAATATTTCCCAAAAGCCGAATGCTGTAGCCTATGGTAATAAACTTTTATTATTACTTTTTCTGGCACAGATTTGGTATATTTCTAGAAATACTCTTTCTAAATAATTCTCTGGCATAATGCAACAACTTCCAGGGAATATTTCCTTTCAGTATTCCAGATAAGATTGTACTATTTTGGAATCTGTGGTCCTCACTGTCTTCTGTTCTCCATTTTCCTTCTGTCATTTCACACCATGCAGGCTGTGCTTTAGCAGCTTGGTATTTATAGTCCACTGCAAACCAGTCACTTTCACAAATGCAGTTATGTCAGGAGCTGTAGACCATGGAAGGACTCGGGGAGATAAGTCCTTTGTATTCCACAGAAGCTAAGCCAGAATGAAGATTGTTCAGCTTTGCCTAATTCCCTGTTTCCTGGGCAGTTTCCAGACAAATGGAATTGGTGGAGTTTCAGAGCATGCACAGACATAATAAAGAAACTTGAGGTGGCCTGTGTCAAGGTGCAGGGTCAGGACTGTACACCCATCACAGCTGCTTCTTCGAATATTCAGAGCGAGGTACTGCAGAGTCTCCCAAATGATGAGGAAGGCCTCGAAATTAATGGGCTGCACTGCAGGAGTCTCTTCTACTCCAAGGTACCACCTTCCAGTGAGATCATATCATCAATGGATGGAAGAACTGTTGCTGCCATCATTGCTAGTCCAGGGCTCCTCTGATCAATGAAAACTGGGTCTTCAGAAGTGAGAGCTTGAGAGCTCTTCTTCTGATTGCCTCCCACACCAACCGCAGTAGACAGAAGCACCAGTTGCTGACAGATACCTTCTTAGCTGCCAGCTAGACCACACAGCAGAGTTCTGCCACCACATCTTACCTGCTTGCAGTTAAAGTAAACACAACAAAACATACTTGTCTATGAAACAAGAATGACCCTGCAAGGATTTTTGTATGGCTACACACTAAATGATCCAGTCCTCCTCTGGTTTGCCTTTTCCCAACAGAGGATGAGATAGCACCCTTGGAAAATGACACTGGATAGCAGCAGCATGGCAGGTGCTGCCTACCCTCTTCAAATCTATGTGATGCTGAGCAACAACCGTGTGCTGTGTGATAGCTTTGGGTGCGCTGAATGATGTAAAATGCAGCTAATGAACTAGCATGCCTAGGTTTTTCTGAAAACCACTTTCTGCCTTGCAGCCATCCTCTAGCAGCACCAGTTAGACGCTTGAGTTGCTGACTGTACAAAAGAGACTCAGGAAATGAGCACAGGAAACCTCTCATGGCTCCAGTCATCCTTTCTCTACTCCCTCTGCCCACACCTCTCTGCCTCTCTTCCAACAGTCTTGGCAGCAGCCTTTGTGCAAGAGACACATCAATCAAAAAACATGGTGCAAAGTTGTTCCTCTGCTGGGAAGTAGATCTTGGACCATCCCATCCTTAAACTGACCTCATTAGGGTCAGTGCTGCCGCATGTTTCTGAGGGATGTTATGAAACTGGGCCTTGGCCATCAAATATTGTGAGTGTAAGAAGACCAGGATTAGAGTGCAGCAGTTTGTGGGCCTAATCATGGTACAAGTATTCCATCCAAAGTTGCTCATATTTCACTACTACTGAAGTTTTATAATTTGTAATTTGACTTTTAAGTTATTTTTATGCCATTTTCCTTTATTTTCTCATTTAAATTAGCATATATTTTGTTTGAGTATTTGTTTATGAAATAAACTAAAATGTGAAACATTTATTTAAACTTTATGGTAAAATAAATTTTAAGGAAGTAATTAGTCACCTCAAAATGAACATCCCTGGGAATTAAACTTTCTATTTCATTACCCAAATAAGTTAATGGTTTTCAAATTTTAGAAGGATATCTGCTAACTGTTTTTATTTAGTGGTTTTTTTTTTCATTGTGTCATGGGAAACTGGCACCAAACATTCGATTTGAATTCTTCCAGTTTTATACTCAATCTTACAGTATGCCTTGGAAAAGTAGACAATTTTTCCATTTTAAAAGTGCTTTGAGTTTCAAATTGATCTCTGTTCTGCCCCCTTATTTTTCACGTTTCTAATGAATCTGTAAAGGTACTTTCTCAACGTTGTTATCCCTATTTCTTTGAGATTATGAAGCTTCAAAGGCATTAAGGTCCAACAGTTACCTCCTGATGCTTCCTGCACTGACCACACTTGCAAATCCATTTTGTATACATTTGCATGTTTTTCTTATTTTCATAGGCAATTCTTCTGGCCCACTCCCAGATATCCAAAACCTGTGATGGGTCACCATATAACAAGTCTGAATGGTTCAGTTTTGTTTCATTAAGTTGTGCATTCAGGCAAAATCTCAAGTTATAAAAGACTTCATCTGGATTTACATGACCCTAAACACCTGGCACAAAACTGTGTTCTTGTCTCCTGTGTTCATCTAGTAAGCATCAATGTGCACGGTAAAACCAGTCAAGCCGAGGTGTATCCTGAACATGGCAGATTAAAAAACTCTGCAAAAGCTCACAAACCCTACAAAAATTCACCCTTCTGCCTCTCCCTTTTTGCCTCTTTCTCTTTATGTCTGCCGCTACTGCAAATTCTTCCATCTCCAGCCATCATGGCCAGCCATCTCACCAGCAACATGGAGAGTGCCAGACTGCTCCCCAGGGGCAGGGGGATGCTCCCCAAGGGAACCAGGCAGGCCATGGGGGCAGCCAGGAGCATCCCAAGCCCAATGGTATCAGGCACCTCCCTGGGTGTAGAAGCTCCCAGTTTCAGGCAGACTGATTGGGCTATAAAAGCTACTCTCTGCTCTGAGAATGAAAAGCAATTTTCATTAATTTTCTGCATGAAGCAGCAAAGTTAAAAGCTTTCTGTGCTTCTGTCCTAGGAACCAGGCAGGCCATGGGGGCAGCCAGGAGCATCCCAAGCCCAATGGTATCAGGCACCTCCCTGGGTGTAGAAGCTCCCAGTTTCAGGCAGACTGATTGGGCTATAAAAGCTACTCTCTGCTCTGAGAATGAAAAGCAATTTTCATTAATTTTCTGCATGAAGCAGCAAAGTTAAAAGCTTTCTGTGCTTCTGTCCTACAGAGCTACAGCCAATTCCCTTAGTTAGAGCAGGTATGCTGGGTCAGTTACTTTCAGGATTGGGTCAAAGAATGTACTAGCACTGTACATGTTCACCAAAAGCCACTCACCTCCAGTTTGTCGACCAGCATCAGAAACTTGAGAGGTAAAATGTGGCTGGTACATTCTTACTGACCTCTGTCACTAACTTTTGAAGCAGCTGAACACAAATTAAATCTCTATGAAAATCTCAATGTGCTTTAGGTGTAGTATCAGCTAGGAAATTGGACTTGCCTGGACTTCACACACTGTATGTTTAGCCCTTTTTAGACTTATGTTGCCAATATGTTTTATTGACAGCCCATTATGTTTTACAGCAGGGAGGAAGCAATAGCTGGAATTAAACCCTTTTGATCTTTGCCAAACAAACCGAAATTCCCATGGAATTGCATGAAAAGTGGAGCAGCCTGACCACATAAAAATAAACATACACAAAGAAAACACACACACACACACACACAAAAAAGCTCTTGGCTTTTTGGTTTGGTTTTATTTTTCTTTTAGAAAAGTTCATTTGGGTTTGCTCCTTATTTCTCCAAAGAATCATTAATTTTCTTCCTTGACTATTTTTAAAACATTTCACTGCCTTTAGAAAAAAAGAAATATTCTAGAATTACTTTCATTAACACATGAAGCAAATAAATTTTGTTTTATTGATTCAATTGAAATATGTCATGGTTGAACTCAGAATTTTAAAAGAATTAATCACATGTAATATTTTTAAGTTTTGGGCTGTGCATAAACCAGAAGCAAAAAGACTTGATATTATTTTAATGAAAGTAAGGATGTGTTTCTTTTTGTCTAAATCCTTGCCACACTTCCAATTAAATTAAGAAGTAGTCATTGACGTAGAACATTTCTCATATTTAAAAATATCCTATTAAGACAATATTAAAATAATTTCTTCAGTGAGGAGCTAGAAAATATGAAGGGCACATTAAGCATTTCTTTCACAGATGGAAAGAAACAGGTCAGCTTCTGTTCTACTTGACGATTTAAATATGACTTGTAAACAGCCCAGCAGGAACTCTAATACTTGACTCCATTGTGCCAGAAAAGGTAATTGATTTTTTTATTGGGAAGTGCAACATTGCCATGTATTCTCTGACGCTGTGCAACACCCTTTTCGTTTGGTGCATGCAGACATGCACAGGGAAGATGGAGAAGGGACTGGGAGCCCAGTTATCCACTGCGGCCTCAGGGCAATGGAATGAGTTTCCACTGGCAGCAGCATACCCCACACCCTACTCCTGCCTGCAGGCTTCCTCCTCCACACCCACCTTCTGCCAGCTCAAGTTCTCATCACCCTTGTCCGATGCAAATTTGGTTACCTAAACTGAGAGAAAACAAGCCTAATAGTGAACCAAATACTTTCCTGCCAAGCTGGTGAGTTGAAGCAGTCTGGGAGAGGGGCCAGAGCCCAAGCAAGGCAGGGAGGGAAAGACTGTCGCAGGGAGAAAGGACATAGGATGGAAGAACAGGAGGAAGCAGAGGAGGCAGGACCTCCTCGTCTTAAATTGGTTTAACTATCTTGTGTAACTTCACCTCAGGATACAAAACAAACACTGGCTGCACGGCAGCAGCATTTCTTCGGCTTTGTTAATCAAATGAGTTATCCTCAGCCCTTTGTCATTGAAAGGTACGTTTGTAGTTGACACAGATGCTTTCTTCCCAAAGACAAAGTGTGATCTGGTTTATGACTAGAACTTATAAGAGTTACAATATAAATACTAATGATTACTGGACACTGGATTTCTTTTACCTTGCTGACAAACATACAGTTTGCTGAAACATGAATGGCTCAAAAATTTTGGTGAGCGAACTAGACATATTCCTTCCTTTTGCTAGATCAAGCTATTTAGTCATCTTTGAAGAATCAAGTTCTTTATGCTGGTTTGAGAACAAACCGATCTCTTAGTACTGCTGCAAGAGATTCCACAGTTTCAAATTAATCTGGAAATTGCTTCAATCGGTAAAAGAAAGCAATATGGATAACCAACCTCTCAGACCTGATGTTTTCTGTTCATACATCTTCTTCAATCTCATTTGTGAAAGATTATTTTGGCTCATGTTCCTCATTTTGTTTCCAGGAGAACTGAAGAGGCTTGAAAATAAGCATGTAAAATTGCAGAAGTATGGTCTTAATTACCATCAATCTCTTTTAAATTGTCTGTTTGTTCCAAATTCTGAAACTTGTATTATTTTAGCCCAAAGAAACTGATTGCTTTTAGTTCTCTGTTTCATTATTTTACATTTGTCCATGCTAATTTGAATGAGCTACTTTATCAGCCTCCAAGCCTTATCCAATCTGATAATTTTCAAATGGCTGTCTCTCTCCTCTATTTACTGGTCCAGCCCAATTTAGCATTATCAGCAAATTTAGGTACATTTCAAATTGCATACCCCTTTCATAGTCATTTGTGTCCACAAAGAAAGCTGCAATAAAAGAATATTAATGAGATAGAATAAAAGCAGTGAAATTCACTTAGAGCTGAAATGTATCTTTGATGTCCTGCAAAACAGATGTACAATACAGTACTTTATAAAGCTGCTCAGGTGGCATCTTGTGATGGTTAATTTAAAAAGGCATATGGTACATTTCAGTCTTGTTTGTGGTTTCCTTCATTTTCTTTCATGACCTTTAACCTAGCCTTAGTAAAGCAATAATAAATTATTGTCCTTCCCTGGTGATTTTGAAGCAAAAACACCTCTGGAAAGCCATCTTTTCGTAACAGCACACCATTGGGAGAACTTGATTGTAGAACTTTTGTCTAATGATACCAAAGGCTCCAATTTTCAGAAAAAAAAGTACTGTATCCACCTCCTTAATACAGTTCTTTTCTTTTTCCTGCTTGGTAGACCTGAAAGGGAAAAGGCGTGGAAATAGGGCAAGCTGCAGGGAGAAAAGGTCAAAATGAAAGGACATTCAGGGAGATAAATGTTATTAAAGATGGATATCTTTGCCTACTCCATGGTGTGCCGCCATTTGCAGGGAGCATCTTGAATAATGGATCTCAAATTGAGCCATGTTACTATAGAAAAAAAAGTGTTTCTAGGCAGGGGACAGATGTCCAAAGAAACAGATGTAACATTTCACTCCTAAAGTGACTGGCCTGTTTGGGCTGTAGATGTCTAATTCAGTGTAGGCTCTGCAGAAGAAAAAAAGTGTGTTGAGAAATTCCTCACTGGGAGTAAATTTTACCCCTAAATATCTACTTTTAAAAATAGACTTTTACAGAATTTGCTCTAGAACAAGTGTTACAAAGCTTCATGAAATTAACTGCCTCGCTTTTAATTCTGAATTTTTAAATCTTTTTGATAAAGTGAAAATTATCTTCTAAACACATTGCTTCTTTACTAGTGCATCTTTTTTTCAAATTATTTCTGTGAAGCCTTACTTGCTTTCTGGATGCAATGTATGGTTGCATTCCCCCTCTTTTATGTTTGTCCGTGTCCATGAACTAGATGACCTTTAAAGGTCTCTTCCAAAGTTCTCTATGATTCTATAGACTTTCCCCCCCCCACCCCACTAATTCAGCAAGATAATTAAAGAATTTCAGCACAACAGTGAGACATCTTTCTTCCCCTTCAGGAATTCATAATGAATGTTCATTAATAAATTACAGCCTAGTTGTACATGAACAGGTGTTCTTACGTGAAGTATTACGTCTTCAAAGAATGTAATCGTATTCTGCACAGATAAAATCTTAATTAGGATCCCCCTGTTCAGATCTGAAGTTTTCTGTGTGTTAGGTCTTTAGACTTTGTCATTTTTTGTATTATTTTCCAAATAACTGTAATCAAGTCCACAGACTTTTAGTTTAGTTAGTTCGCATTATTTTGATTAAAGAGAATAAACTCTGCAGCCCACTTACTAAGGTCTTTCTAATGGTCTATTTCCATGGTACGCCAGCTTGCATTTGGGGAGTCTCCAGTGCTATAAAACTTCCTAATTATTTGTCTTTGCTTTTCCCTAAAATTAATAACACAAGGCACACAAATTCCATGCAGTTGCCTCCACAGAATAATAGGAAAGTAAGAATGATGATTTGACTTGATTTTCCCTTCTCTCTGGAGAGTGCACTGAAGAGAGAATTTAAGACTTTGAGTTCACAGTATACAAAACCTCTGAATTAGCTGTTCTGAGTACAAATATATCAAATAAAATTATTTAAGTCAGTCAGTGTATGCATATGTTACTGCACCTCTTCCTAAGTGGTCCTTAGTTAATCATAGAGAAATAAGATTAAAAAATAGGTGCAATCATTTGAACCCATGTACTACTTTATAATGGCAAGCCAAATTTTTATATCTTTTATAAAATCCCAAAGAATCTTAAGTTAGTTTTCCTAAGCATTATAGCTATCTTTTCAGGAAATAAAGGTGCTTTTTTTAAAAATTATTATTTTTCTGTTTTTCAAATGGGTCTCATTTTCTCACTTTTTTCCCCATTTTGCAGTTGAATTCTAAAGTACATCAGTAACTGTAATGTTTTAGAAGAAATAAATAGATGAAAGTATTCATTGTCATAATAAATCTTTGTATACCTTTGCTGCTAAAATTATGCTAGTACTTGTTCAATAATTTTTAAATTCAAATGACCATACACCCCAGGACATTTTAAAGTTTTTATTTGCACCATTTCTCTTATTGCACAGAGGTAGCATAAGACATAGTAAGGAACTTAAACTTTGCAGATGTTGTCTGCAAAAGTGTACTCCAGGTATTAGCAATGTGTAGCACAGTTCCCAGATAGTTGGAAGCTGTCTGCATCTGTTTCTTACCCTTCCTCCTCTCATACACTTTAAAAATATTTGATCTTAATATTTTAATTCAGTAACTGTTGCTTCAAGATAGTCACTAAATAGATGTGCAATAAACATTAACCTATGCAACATTTTTCTTCCATACTCTCCAGTTACTCAAATTATTCATATTGATTTTTTTAAATTATTCAGCTTGTTCTTATGTGCAGTAATTTGTTACATCAATTTATGTTTAATTTCCTATTACAGTCCCATAAATTTTCTATGTGCTGCTTTGCCTTAGTGATATTGACTGCAAACAGTTCAGGGGCTTTAGATGTTTTTCGATCTTCAACACTTTAAACATGATTAAAATTTTTCACTCAGGTCCTTATGCCTGAGACCTGGTGTTTAGGTGATAACCTATCTAGGGTGCTCAGAATAATGTTTTTTTTTAGCAAATATTGATGCATCTGGTTTTGGCTCCTCATATAAGTGAGAGTGCATGAAATTCATTGTTCTCAGTATGCCGCATGCCACACTTATGTTGTTCTTGCATACTTTACTTCCTTTCATTATAAAAATAGTAAGAAAGCCAATTTTTTAATCCTTTTAATTATACATGTTACGAACTTGTCTTGATGGATTACAAAAAGTAGAGAGAGAACATTTTAATCCTCAAATACAAACTGTTCCCTGATCCCTCAGGCAGTTTGCTATTCCCCAGACGGTCCACACATTTCTCCTTTAGTTGGATGTCACTGCCCTGTGCAAAGCTTTATAAGGACAAAAGTAGCAACATTTGCAGGCTAACAGAGTCATAGGAGCTGCAAGGACCAGATCTGTGGATTTCACCTTTGGATAGCTGTAGTCTGTATGTGCTGGCTGTACATATTCTTAAGAAAAAAGGTATTGGCATACCTTGCTACACATAGAGACAGGTGTGTTGTAATTATAGGAATCATAGTTTTTATGGTATGGGGTTTTCTATTTCTGCCTCTAGGGGTCTGTTTCTTGTGCTTGCCTGTGACATCCCAGTCTGTGAAAGCTGACTCATGTCCCTGTCCAGACACAGAACAGATGGGACATCCACCTGTCTTCCTGGCTCCCTGGTGGCCCAGGGGTTAAGTGAATCCTTCTGTACTTACTATGTGTTTTTTTCTGTGTTGATGGTTTTGCCAGGTGTTATCCCTTGTTTTATACAATTGATTCAACCACTGGTTGCATCAACCAGTGGTTGAGCAACTCAGCCAGTGGTTGAGTAAACACTGCTTCACCAGACAGAACTAAACAAATTTAAGCCATAGGCAATCCGTTACCCTCTGTTGCTAAAGCTGTTTAACCTTGCTCTTTTCTAACCTTTTCTTAAGGACTGTCTTTCCTCAAAACCACCACAGTTCCTGAAGCAATCTTTGAGCCACGTGGTGGTGTGAGGGACTCAGCCATGAAGTGTCTGTCTCAAAGATGGCCTTGGGTGGTGGACTGCCTGTGGAAGAGCTGTGTGAGCTGGGCAGAGCCTGTCTGGGCCGCGGACCACATTGTCAGGAGCCGAGCACGTTGCTCAAAGCCCCATCCAACCTGGTCTTGAATACCTCCAGTGATGGAGCATCCACGGCTTCCCTGAGCAACCTGTGTCAGTGTCTCTCCATCCTCACAGTAAAGAATTTCTTCTTTGCATCTAATCTAAATCTCCCCTCTTCCAGTTTGAAAATTTCACCCCTCTTCCTATCACTACAAGCCCTTGTAAAAACTCTCTCCTCAGTCTCACTGCAAGCCCCCTTCAGATTCTGAAAGGCCACAGTAAGGTCTTCCTGCAGCCTTCTCTTCTCCAGGCTAAACAGCCCCAGCTCTCTCAGCCTGGCCTCACTGCAGAGGGCCTCCAGCCTTTTTCCACTTCGAGAAGATGCTTTCTGTTAGCAGTTTATCAGAATCTGCTGGTGAGATACGGATTCAATGAATGCAGGAATGAATGCTTTCCTTTACGGTGTGCTGAGCCTCACCTACACACAAAAAGAAGGTGCTGGACATTTTAGTAATGGATTTTCTATTAAGTTTCAGCAACAACCAGCTCTATTTGCAAACAGCTCAAAGTCCTTTTGTATAAGCTGGTGTTTGTCCCATGTCAGAGCTTCTCCGGGAGCCAGCTCAGTACGGAGGGAGGTGTTTGAACCTGCTTTTGTTTGAACAGCCATTTTGATGTCAAACAAGGCGGTA